>NC_136491.1:83604125-83681625 GCF_053919585.1 Euprymna scolopes
CAAATTATTATGTTTACTCTACATATCTCATTACAGAATTGAAATAATTAAAAATTCTAACTATGTAGATCTTGATATTCACAACAATTAATTATCTAATTATCTATTTGTATATATATATATTTCTCTCATTCTCTTTCTCTCGCTCTTGCTCTCTCTCTCTCTCTCTCTCTATATATATATATATATATGTATATATATATATATATATATATATATATATATATATATAATCAGACGCGAACCATTTTGCTTCGAAATGCTAGGATATAATTTGCCTCTATAATACCACTTCTTATATAATGTTTTGAAAATGGACTAGCAACAAATTCATATATGCCAACGGTTTTATTTTGTCTCATGTTTCTTTTTCTCTAGCGGGATACCTTTAAATACATTGGTATTAAAACCTACATGATACATTCTAAAGTTATTAAACGGACTTAATATACACAGTCATGAATACGCGAACGAATACATAAAGTGTAACTAATTCTTATATTCTTATAAAAACTAATGTAAATTAATTACTTAATCATGAGTTATGGTTTCTTATTACATTGTTCGTTTCATTTCATTATTACGCTGAATTTATAAAAAAATCAACAACAGCTTTTATGATATGATAGATAAGCGTTCGAAATCAATATATTTTTAAAGCACATCTGCAACATGACACTTGGCTTTTGCATTTATAACTTAAATGCAAGCCATACAAACCGCACAAAAAGAAATGTCAGAACATATAAAACCATCAGATAGTTCTTTGATATGACAGATATAGATTCAACACAAATGTTTTTATTTAGAGTACAATGGAAACAAGGTACGTACTTACCTTTGGCATATGAAACTTAAATTCCAGACATTATATATTTAAAATATATTATAAACGTAAGAGTAGGTTCTCATCAGTGCAATATTAACTACAATGTTATAAGGATTAGTCACTGCAGAGAGGCATATAAAGCTTCTCCCGCTGCACCGTGAAGTGTTCCCAACTAGAGCAGGCAATCAACTTTTTGGATAGAACAATAAGCGATATAACCGATTTCAATAAGAATAAAGCTCTTGGTGTATAATATATTTGTTGACCATTATTCAATACTGAGCAATGTCGGGTCTCTCTATACATATGAGAACAAGTAGTTAATAAAACATGTTAAAAACCCTTTGGAAAAGTGTTAACACATATTTAACTTTAAAAACAGAAGCACGAAATAAGTGGTTAGTCCTTAATCCGCGGAGTTTTGAAGAAATACTTTCCTTCTCATCAGAGGTAGGATTTAGCAACATACGGGCTCGGATTTTGCTTGGAATAGTATTTGATTAAACTACAAGGAAGTCATAGATCAAATTACATATGTTTTTAACTCGTTTCCAAAGTGGTTTAACATGTTTGGTGTTATTTACTTGTTCTTATTATAAGCACTATCTCCTATACGGTTTATCGAGCTTTTACATCTGGTTGAGATTATTTTATAAACATTAACTCTTCAATATTAATAATATACTTTAATTTTGCCATATTGTATTATTTTGGTAAACTTAACTGTAATACTTATTTCATTATATATATATATATATATATATACACATACATACATATATATATATATATATATATATATATATATATATATACAATTAAGATTAATTCACTTAATTTATGCCTCTTTTTTGGAAAATTAAATGTGCTTTTATCCCTTGTTTAAATGTTCTTTAACATGTTTAATTTAATCTTTGTTCTTATATATATATATATATATATATATATATATATATATATATATATATATATATATATATATATATATATATGTGTGTGTGTGTGTGTGTGTGTAGATATATATATATGTAGATATATATGCTAGCATTTTAGCGAAGCGTTGTCGCGGGTGTTTGGATGTGTCTGTTGAGCAAAAAAAAAAAAGTGGTAGTAGGAAGGTAGGCTCGAACCCGTAAAGCAAAGGTAGAGAAAACGGGGGAACATCTGGAGTCTATGTTGAACGACCACGGTCAAACCGGAAGTGACATTTTTTTTTTAAACTGGGGCTAGTAAATCGAAAGGAGAGGATGATATTACAAAATTATCGGCGAAAAAAGCGACCCCCCCTTGTAGAAATGTTCCCAGTTTAAGGTGAAGATATTAATGTTTTTAACCAGTTTTTCGATATTTGTTGTCTGAAAGGTTTGGCTTAAAAAGGATACTGATCCTGAAAAAATCCGTCGCCTCTGTCGAAAGTTTTAGGCAGACATGCAAACATACATACATACATACATACATGCATACATAAATACATACATTTATATATTGTTAACTAAAAATTTTCGACCCAACCGATTAAAAAAGCTTGACTTATCTCAGAATACACTTTATGTCAAATTTCAAATATGTCAACCAGAAATTGTCTGAGTAATTTGGTAGAGATCGCAGAGGTCAATTTTTTAAACTTTGACCACTATTATGATCTCTTAAAATTTATTGTTTTTTGCTCAAATCAAGCTTATATGTTCAATCCATGTCCAAGAAACCTATCTCTAAAATTTAAACTGTTTATACCCAAAATTTCGGAGGAGTTTGGTACAGTTCTCAAAGGACGAGTCGTTGAACTTTGACCCCTTAATAGACAAATTTCTGGCCGAAAGCAGTTCATTAAGATTTGGGTAAATCTTAGTATCCTGTATATAAAATTTCGAGTCTGTAGACTTAAAATTGCGTGGAAAATATAGACAAACAGACACACCGACACAAAGATACACGGACACAGCCACTTTATATATATATATATATATATATATATATATATATATATATATATATATATATATATATATATATATATATATATATGAATAACATGCGAAAATGATAGAGATATAAAGTGGATAAAATCATTGGTAAAATTCAAGATGTAGAAAGATTCAACGATCAGTGCGAAGGGCACCAAAATTAGAGTTCCCGGACTAAATGATTTCGTGATGTTCAAGTAGACTAAGTTAATGGTTCCGTTCAAAAAATAGTGCAGATATACAAATTCTACAGACAAAAAATTCCAAGTTCGACAGGATACACCGAAGGTAAGTCGTCTGAAAGGTTGCGAAAATAACACTCAAGATGAAAATAGTAGTCTGTAGAACCAGAAAAATATTTTTTTAAATTATGTATGTATATATATATATATATATATATATATACATATATATACACACACATATATATATATATAAATATAAATATAGATACATATACATATATATACACATATATATATATACGTATATACATATACATATATACCCATATATATACATATATACATATATATATACATTTATATATATATACATATATATCTATATACATATATATACATATATAAAAACATATATACATATATATACATACATATATACATATATATATATATACATATATATTTATATATATGTATATATGTAAACATATATTTACTTATTATACTAATCCTTATTTAAAAAGCTCAATGTAATTACAGATCAATATATAATTTCACTATATATATTTATATATATGTGTGTGTGTATGTATGTATATGTGTGTTTGTATATATGTATTTCTCTATATATTTACATATACATAGTAAGTTATAAAAATATATATGACATTTATTAGTTTTGAATATTAGTTTTGGGATGATTAATCTGAATCGGAACTGAACATAACGAATTGGAACTTGATTTGGTATCGGAAGCGATATCGGAATTCCTATCGGATTTTGGAAAAATTGGAATTTAAATTCTTATTCCAAAACAATTCTTTAAGTTTTTACTTGATTAAATGAAATGAACCCGATTTTTTTATTAATTAGAAGTTGTCCATTAACATGAGAGTAAGGGCCATTGAATGGGTTATAAATGCTACTTCTAAATTAATATTGATACTCATAGACATAGTTGTTACTTTTCATTGTTCATTCCTGTTAACTCCTCATTGCCAACCCTTTTTTTTAGCATGTGTTCGTTTCGTTAAAATTTCCAGCTGTTGCCAATGTCGCTGGGAAAATGGTGGGATCCTTCTACCGCTCCAGAAGGTACTTCACTACTGATGCAATTCTTCATCTGTATAAAAGCCAAGTACGTCCAAAGATGGAGTGCTGCTGCCACATCTGGGCAGGAGCTGCTAAAAATAGCCTATCCTGCCTTAACAGAGTATAAAATAGACTTCGTGGCTTAGTGGGGAATGCCCTTTTCTCTTCCCTGCAACCTCTCTCTCACGGAAGAGAAGTTGCGAGCCTATCTTTTTTTTCATCGTTATTTCCATGGAAAGTGCTCGTCTGGGCTCGAATCTCTGGTCGCCCTTGCCAATCTTTCACGATAAACACCCGTCTATCTGAAACTACTGTCATTAATTTTCCCCACTTTTTATCTGTGCCTAAATCATAACGTAGATTCCGTGAAAAAAGCTTCTGTCTTTAAAGTGCATGCCTGTGGAACTTTCTTCGGTTTGCCTGTTTCCAACCTAATTACAACTTAGATGCCTTCAAGTCCAACATAAACAACTTCGTGATGAACCGCTTCATTAATTAAGTATATATCTCTAATACTAACGATTACTACGACTCTATCCCATTTATTACTATACACGACATAACACTTATCCCCGAGTGGCTTCAATGCCTTGATAAGCTGTGACCTTCATGTAAAAAATAACTCTACTGGCGTTAAAATTAAAAACATGGTTATCCATATGCACACTACAAGGACGCTTAAAAATCTCCCAAAATCCGAAATAATAAATTAAAACAAAATCGCTAGGTAGAAACCCATTTATCAAATGTCAGCAATCGAGCGATAATATTATGTTCAAGCAGTATTTTATTTTTTTAATTCTTGGGGAATTAGACAAAAAAAAAAAAGTTATAATGGTCCAGAAATGATAATCATTTTGCGTTAAATTTATATCGAGACTGATTTCTTAATCGAAATTACAAACACACACACACACACACACACACACACACACACACACACACACACACACACATATATATATGTGTATATATATATATACATATATATATATATACATAAAATACAAATTTCTTTCTTTCCGCCGCGTCATAATCTCAAATAGGTAGAATCTCATTTCGGAGTAGTAGTAGTAGTAGTAGCAGTAGTTATTATTATTATTATTATTATTATTATTATTATTATTATTATTATTATTATTATTATTATTATTATTACTTTGTAGCTCCTCGTTTTGAGCCGGGATTGAGGGAAATCATCTGGAAATGAATCTCATCCCTTGTCAGGGAGACGTTGATAAACGAAATCAGAATTATTATTATTATTATTATTACTACTACTATTATTATTATTATTATTATTTCTACATTTGATTTTATGATAATTATTATTACTAATATTATTACTATTATCATTATCATTTAATATTTACGCCAATCATTATATGTAATTGCGAAATAAGCATTGACATTTTTTCATTATTGTACAGAGTACAGTATAGTAAACTGATACCTGCCACAATTTTTTTAACAAGTAACATTATTATGTAGTTACTCATTCTTGAGATAGATATCACTTTTCTAATGAATCAGTTTTTTAATTGTTGCTTATTTTGAATACAAATCATCGATTCTTTTTATGCAAATTTAAAATGGCATTAACGACAATCAAAAGCAAATGAGATTTGCTTCAAACCTAAAAACAAATCTTGTCTGACAATTCTCAATAAATCACAAAGAAAATGTAAAAGAAGAACATTTAGGAAAATAAACTCTTGTAATATACGGACTCTTCCAGGTGTACTTTTACGTTTCTCAAAATATATGCGGACATTACACGGGGTATACGGCCATTTGAACATTTTAAAAACATCGACTCTTTAATTAAAATTTATGAATATTTAAAAGAACCGGCATCAAAATTTGTACTTGTATCGGAATCGGGAATTTAGAAGAGAGCCAGTAATTGTATCACAATCGGGAAAAACGTTGGCATCGTCCCATCACTACTATATATATATGTGTGTGTGTGTGTATGTGGGTGTGTGGGTGTGTGTGTGCGTGTATGTGTGGTTCTGTGTGTTCATGTGTGTATATATGCGTGTGTGCGTATTTGTCTATGTGATTGCGTTATTTGTGTATACCTTGATGTTTAAATCAATATATAAATCGAAACTACCAGTATGCACTTTTAGTTTAACTAGCAAGGCCACCGGGCGTTGCTCGAGACCATATAAGACAATGAGAAATGCCTTGAACATACTTGTTATTCTTAGAATAGACGAAGTTTTTATGTTTATGTATCATTTGCCATCTTGAGCAAAATAATTTTTTACCTACCCTAGGACGGGTATTACATAACATATAGTTTAGTTTACTTTATAAAAAAATATTTTGATTAAATTAGGCCGATAGTCATCACGCGTGTAAACTTAGGATTCCACAGCTTTAAAAATTATTGACTATTGTTAAGTTTTATCGATAATAGCTCGTATTAGATTCATGAAATTTTCAAGTAGTTCATATATTCTGTTGACATACTTGCACAAAAATATCAAATGAATTTTCTGGAACTTATTAAATCGGCTCGAGAAAAAAAAATAATAGTCATGTGATAAACTGTAATTGACTAATGTAAAAAAAATTAAACCTTTCAGGAAATCAGACGAAGTAAATAAAGATGCAGTAAATACAGTTTTAATATATTGTTTTATTGTTCGTTTCTTAGTAACTTGTAATCAAATAAATAGTTCAAGTTTTATGAAGCAAAGGATCCAAACGCACATGCACCCAAAACATTGCATCAGAGGAAGATATGTCACATTCATGTATTAACTATTTTTTAGTGGAAAAGACGACCATAACACACACCATCACATTAATATCAGTTTTTTTAACGTAATCTTAGAAATTCATCATTTAACAGAGAAATCGGTTATTAAGCTATCGACACCATCTAGGGAATAGACAATACAAGTTAAGTACTGCAAAAATTAGAAAATATACATTAATATAATTTAAATATTCATTAATAGTGAAACTATAATATGAGGACTTTATATATATATATATATATATATATATATATATATATATTGAAAATAAAATTTGATCTAGTAAGGTACACGAAATGAAATTCTACACTACTCATAATATAAATAGTTAGAAATTGGAATGCGGATTCTATCGTCTGATTATATACTAGTTATGTGTTATTTCAATAATTGGAATCGAAACTATAAGCTATTTGACAACTATTCATTATCTGCCATATTAAAAAAATAACGATGTTAAAAGAACATAAAAGAATCAATTAACATCTAATAGTAGATATGGTAATCTATTGCATATATTTACTACGAGATAAAAGTGCGACTGAAAATACGAGTTTACATTAAATGGCTTGCCATTCAAGATAAATTCATGCCGTAACATATTTTTTAAAGACGGACACTATACACTTATATCTATTTATATCTTTCTTTAGCGTAAAAGTTTGGCTGAGTAGTTACCCATACGGCTTAAAAACTGAGGTACATCAACTTCTAATACCGCACATTCTGCTGAATTATCCTCACATAACCCGCCTTTGACCTAGTATCTAACCTCCTGGAGAGCAGGTAAGTAAAATAAATATATTTACCTTTTTGTAGAAGGTGACTTGATGTGCTTCACATATTTTCTTTTCATAAAACACGATATCACCGGGGAGATGTATTCTATGAAATCCAGTTTCTGTGGCGGGCAACCTCTTATGCAGAATATTGAATATATATCCCATTTCCATTTTATTTTATTTGAAAATCTTTTATTAGCATTGGCATTCGATGTGAACGCATTTCTTCTAGCTGGTAAATGTTTCATTGTGTTTCCATATACAGACTAGCCCATAAGTAACTTTACATTTCAACAATCAAATAACTTGTTTCATTAACATATTTAAAAAAAATACAGAATTATAAATTATAATCTTTGGAAATGTTTGTTATGTATAATTTTACAAAAGTACGAGTGGGATGATTGAATTTTTCTTGAAAAATGGATGCCCAATTGTTGCAACACAAAGACCTAATCTGCGCCATTCACATTGTTCGCCATCCTCCTATTAGACATTCAATAATGGACTTAGTGACGCATTTTGAACAGCAGGTCTCTGTTAATGATAGGTTTGGTGGTCGTGAACGATGTCGCTAGTACGTACATCTGAAAATACTAACGATGTTAGAAGTAGCATGAAAGAGAACCCAACCACATCCATTGAAAGGACTTTTCAAGAACTTGGCATGCCACTGGGTGATCTACAGCGCATTCAAAGAGACTTGCACATGTATCCTTACAATATTTAATTAACGGAGTTTGTACAACAATCAGACGTTCAGAAATTACGAAATTACGCTGTGAGGTTGCTTGAAAGCTGCGGGAAAATACAATGTGTTTATTTACAAGTTCATCATGGGGGAATGAAACTCATTCACATTTGAATGTGTATGTCAATAAACAGAATATCAGATTCTTGGACACAGAGAATTCACGCTAAGTTCATGCGACTCAAATGCAAATTGTAAAATTCAGAGTCTGGTCTGAATAAACCCCAGAAAGTTTCATTGTGCCACTCCTAATTGAAAATGCGAATGAAAATGGTGTGATTGCTATTGATGATTAATCTAGAAATATTCTATTCAATTTTGTTTAATTTCTGGTAGCAAACATGCCAAGGTGTTAGTGGCAACAAGATGGAACAACTCTACATACAGCTATAGCCATAAGACAGTTGTAAACTGTAGTTTTTCAGTACCGAAAATCTTTTGAAATTCCGATTTTGAATTGCCTCTAGGTTCACCTGATTTGAAAACACCGGATGTTTTGCGTTTGAAAAACAAAGTGAATGCAAATAAAGTCAGAGCCATCGGAGTACTTAAGGAAAACATATGACGGGAAATTCTTTCCCTACGACCTTCGATGCTTAGAACTGTGATGGAGAATAGCTTAGAAAGAGGTCGATTTCGCGAAGCCGAAAATGGAAGCTACTTAAGATACATTATCGTTCGTAATTAAATCAGTACAAATTTCCACACTCTAAACTGTGTAATAACAAAGGAATTAATTAAATACAGTTATTTAGAAAAACAGTTGCTTCCTGTAAACACTATAAAGTCTATTCCCGACCACCCTGTATAAGGAAAATATGAATAAGCATATAAAATTGCAAGATCCTATTATTACAGCGTTAAAGAGATGTTGTGAAATCATTACTTCTAACGTTCTTTTTTTGGAACCGTTGATTCATAACAATAATAATATATTGTCTTATTATGCTGAATTATAGAATAAGGTTATACCTTCACCATCACATTTACATTAAAGTTGTAGGAAATAAAGAAGAATACAGTCAGGTGTGGATGAATAAAAAAAAAAACAGCGTTTCTTACCGTATTTACGTTATTTAAAGAAAACATATCATATGACGTTCAAAATAGAAAAAAAATATTTGAATGTTTTTATAGATGCCCCTACAATATAAAACGGATTCTGACGTTAGTTGAGCAATAGAGCGTGGTTTAGTTCGTAAGAGGTGTATCATTATATATTACATATTCCCCTACTATAACAATACAAAAATACATATTTCCGATTTTAAAGTTTTTTCAATATATATTAAAAATTATGAATAAAGAAAATATATATGCATACAAACTCGAGGAAATTGCTATACATTGCACAATGCAATCAATAATAGTAGGATCTGGAACATAAAAATACAATTCATATTCAAATAAATGTGTTTACTATTTTAATACCTATCACCTTTGGTCGATAAAAGAGAGTGGACTTTTCACAATGTATTTTTTCCGGACATTTGTGACTTGTATTTCTAAAGAAATTCTTAAATCAATCACATGTATACATCTTGATGATCATATGTTTTAGAATGTTTAATATAAAATGTAAAGTTATTTTTCCTGTTACGTTTTAAAGATCATTTTGTGATTGCTCCTCTCCTTCTTTCATGGCAGTCATAAATTTACAGAATTTGTCCTGTACTTACGTGTTTACCCTGTGGAAGATTAAATATTTAGAATGGACAGCTATTCTCATTTGGACTAGCAGGTAACTAGTATATTTAAAAGGGAAAAAGCGGCAAATAGTCAATTTTCATGCTATGACATTTTTTTTAGATTTGAAGATATCGACTATAAAATCTATGAATCAATTTCTTTAAATACATATATTAAGCAATAAATACAACTATATCTAATCTAAACTTAGACGCATTTCTGATATTCAAAGAAATACCGAATATGTGGAAAGTATGTTATGTAATTTCGGGGTTTATTACGGTGTATACATGCTATATTATTTTTATAATGATAGATTTGCAGCTTAAAATATAACTGCGTTTTTCGTATTTTTTTTATTTGAATTCGTAATTTACTTCCAGCTTCGCTTATTTTTCAACTACTTTCTTCTTCTTCTTCTTCTTCTACTTTTTTATTCTCTTTTTACCTTCATTACTTTTCTCTTCTCTTGTACATAACTTTTCACAATTGCTAAAATGTTTTATTTTGCGTTGTGCAGACTCATCTATACACGACGTGTAAAACCCTCTTATAAATACCGAAACGTAAAATTTCACAGAGTCACTCATAGTACGCATTACTTGCATTAAGTACTACAACTCTCGTTTCTGTGGTGTTGTAAAAACAAATCCTATTTCTAAACGATATTGATGACCGTTGCTTTGTAAGTGAACTTTCCGAGCGACTACCAATATGGCGACAAAGAATTCAATTTCCATAACGGGATACCTGTAAATACCATAACCACTATCAATAAAACAGTTTCCGAAGAAAAAGAGAAATGGAAAACTTACGCCAGTCTGTACACATTCAACAAGAAATACACAACAATGAATTAAAGGAAGGATATAGAAGGGGATCATTTGCAAATTCATATCGTGTGAGAAAAAGAAACGTAGAAAGGAAGATTAAAAATTGGTAGTACAAATAAATACATTTGACGAATGACAAAGACGATGTCAGAAAACCATATTTCATATTTCAGAACTATTTGTAATTGTGTAGCTGGTGCAAATAATACCCCTTATTAGGTCACATTTCGGTGAAAATTTTCTACCATCTACTTTGTGCATCTCGTTTTTTATTTGTCTTCTCTATCGTTCTTCTTCTTCTCCCTCTATACAAATTAACAATATCCTCTATATCCTTTCCTTCCGGTAAAATCTGTCTAATCTTTCATAAATTCCCCCTCTCCTTTTTTCTTTTTTTTTCTTTAACGGATAATAGCAATTAATTTCTTTTTGCCACCCAATTTAAAGTAATACAAAAAAACATTAAATCATGTCTCACGCTAGACATGGTAATATTTTTTTCTATAAAATTAACAAAGATATTCTTTACACTTTTTAAAATTCAATTTTTTTCTCACCTGATAAGGTCAATAATGATCGAAACGGTTTGAATATCATAACACGCTATGATCCTATTTACATAAAGAAAATTTAAAAATTAGATAAATTTGCTCTCTTTAATTGAGCACTATAATGACCCTTGTTGGAATTCAAGGATTATTATCATTTGAATACTTTTAAATTTGTATTATATGCACACACACACATATGTATACATATATATATATATGCATATATATCTTCTTTTCTTCGTTCTCTATATAAATAAAATGAACTCATTTTCCCTCTCCGACTTTGACCTTAATAGGATTGAAAATCATGACATTACATGCAAATGTAATGCGTACAGACTGTAGCACATAATCTGAGGTGTTCTATGGGCCTATTACCTCTACAGTTCCTCGACAATGGTACATTCTTATATTTTTTCCGGTGAGAGTCCACTGCCAAAATC
Source organism: Euprymna scolopes (assembly GCF_053919585.1). Taxonomy (NCBI): domain Eukaryota; kingdom Metazoa; phylum Mollusca; class Cephalopoda; order Sepiida; family Sepiolidae; genus Euprymna; species Euprymna scolopes. The sequence goes on from NC_136491.1 coordinate 83,616,019, forward strand.
GCTTAGATTCAATGGAAGTTGCAACATCTTTACTCTCTATTAGATTCCTCCTTCCCCTTTCCCCATTTACACCACGGCAGATGCGTTCACAAGGAACCGTACAAGGAAACACACCGGTTTGGAATCGTACAAGAATACTTATGCCGTTTTTTAAAAAAAGTTTTCCCTGATTCATACTTTCTTTGTTGCTTCATAATAAAATAGAAAAAAAAACACGAAAATGCGATCATTATTATGTTTTCTTTTTGATATTTTTTCTTAACTGTAAGACGCAATCTGCGAGACTAAACGGATTTTACTTCCGGTTTTAACAACTCTAACCGTGAAATCTAACTATGACCTTTATTTATTAGTACTTTCAACTCAACATTTATTTTTACACAAAAATTACAACGAAACGAATTCACTTGCATTACACTTAAAATGAAATTAAAGCAAATAAATTCATTTAGAATTCGAGAAAACAAAAGCATTCGTTTAGAATTTGAGTGTGGTGTGACTACTTAAACTAAACCAAAACAAACTTCACTGCGGAATTAATATTTGACCTAATTCACTTTTTAGTTAATTCATCACTTTTTTTTTGCGCTTTCGCCTCAATGATTCGGGTTCGAGCCCCCCCCCCTTAAAACTTTTCTGGGATTTTTCAAACACACGGGCTCAGCCGGACCGTTAGTATTGCATCACTTTCATTTTTCAATTGTTTTTACACATTTTTTAAATATTTTTAACATTGTTTGTTTTTATAATATTTAACTATGGTTATGACTTCGCTTTGTTTTAATTTTACCCCCCCAACAACACACACCTCTAAAAATCAGGGCAACGCCCCCCCCCAGTATAGATAACATATGAGAATGACGAACAAGGAAAATTTAAACACTAGTGTTCGTAAGTAAAACGATCAATGATTATTAAAAAAATATTATAAACTGTTTAACCAAAGACCAGAGTGCGTTTTAATCGAATTATAGTAAGGTGCACACTTTACTGTAAGTTTACGCTGTGGCGCCTGGTGCTGTACATATAGCGTATAAAAACAGAAGAAGACTATAAAAATGTTTAGAGACCATACAACAATGCAGAAAATTCTAAGTCCACACCTTATGCATCAACCTACAACTCGCAAAATACCACAATTCTACAAGTCAAGGAAGAGGAAATTGTTTGACAGCAAGAAGGCAAATAAACTGCAATAATTTTATAACTTTCTGAAGAGTGAAAAAGCAGGAGCAAACAAACTACAGCAGATTATGAGAAAACCTTAAAGAGTATATCCGTGTGATGCATATTGCGTACATGATAGCTATAAGTACATGGAAATGTGACGATAAAATATTAGCACATTTAGCATACACACTCTCAAACTGTAAAAATATCATTAAAGTTATATCATGAATGAGAAATATGAACAATTATAAATACGTCATTATAATCCATAATAAATTATTCTGGATTCTTTATAAGCCAAAAAAAAAAAAAGAAAATTTTTCACATATACTAATCTAGGATGTTTATCTATATATCTATAAAAGTGAGATTCTTTGTTTGTCTGTATGTTTATGTGTGTACATTTTCCTACCAAACTACTCTATCAATTTTCCGTCTACAGACTAGGGATTTGACATAAGTGGTAGTGAGATTTGGGAAAATCTTTGTAATCGGACTGAAATTTGGCGATCAAGGGGTCAAAGTTCAACGATTTGACCTTTGAAAACTCTACTTAACTCAACTGCCACTTTGGGACCTAAACACTTGAAATTTTAGATGAGGATTCCTTGAACATGGGCCAACCTTTTTAATTTCATATGAGCCCAACACAATAAATGTTAGGGGGTCAAAATTGGATAAACGTTATTTTTTTAAATTGACCCATGCGATCACTACCAAATTACTTAACTAGTTTTTTTTTTAAACGTTTAAAATTTTACGTAAAGTGTATTCTGACATAGGACAAGCTTTTTAACTGTTTTTTTTTGTTCTGTTGTTTTTTTTTCAGAAAATTTGGCTGCCAAGAGGTCAAACTTTCAAAAGCTTTACCTTTGCAGTTTCTAGCAAACTATTAAACTAATTTACGGTTTAAAATTTCATATAAAGAGTATTCAGACATGCACAAAGCTTTTTAATCAGGTTTTGGGGAAAATATGGCTGCTAAGAGGTCAATGTTGAAAGAGTTGATATTTACAGACTCAAGCAAACTTATGAACAGTACATAGGGTCCGGGCAAAGCTGGGCTGAACTGCCAGTTAACATATAAAAGGAAAAACGAAGACGATCGCTATGAAATTCCTTTTATAGTTGAGATAGTACAGAATATAATCGAAGGAATAGGAGATAACTGTAATCTTAAGAAGTAAAACGGATTATCTTTAGTCTAGTCTTTAACGTGTCTGAAAATGGTTGATTCAATACGATTTATACTTTAATGTCGTTAAATGCTGCCGTATTTCAGTGGTTTCTCATTTACATTTGTCTATCACCTTTTGTGAAGACATTGCTTTGCGCGAAGCGACGTTCTTCTGAAAATTCAGTCCCGAAATATGTATTTTTATTTCTCCCGTCAGATCACTGTCACATTATTTTGTCTATGTATGCTCCATATCTAACATGTGATAGTAAGCATTTTAAAAGAGTTCAAAGACCTGTTACTCGAATGAGTAATCGTTCATTGGGTATAGACGTAGGAACCCCAACTTAAGAACTATTTTTTCATAAAAATGATTAGATAGTAATATCATTTTGACCTACAATCGCCTCAATATTTTTTATTTATTTATTTTTTATTATTACATTTTCACCCCAAACAAGGCACATTGCCATTTTCGTGTAGGGGGCTACTATCAGGGGAAACAACTACTGGGTACTATGTAGGGATTTGGGCAGCAAGATGTTGGTTCACGTTGCACTTGAACTTCTGCATGTCAGTACACTTGGGAAAGCAGTGACCTGGAATAGAAGTCCAAAGTCTAGCGGTTCTGGGGAAGAAACTACCGGAGTAGAAAGATCTTTTACATCTAGGGATTTCTACAGTGTGGAGGTGAGATTTAGCAGCCTGTCGGGTTTGTCGAGGGTGTTCACGTCGTGGGGGCACAAGTGCTTGCAGTTCATCAGAGCATTCACCATTAAAATACATGTAGAACAGGCAGAGGGATGCTACGTTTCGTCGATGGGACAGAGGCTGAAGCTTAGATGCCAGTTCTAGGCCTATCAGGTTTGCGACTCTCTTTTGAACCTTGTCAAGGAGTTAGAGACTAGTAGCAGATGCACCAGCCCAGATGTGGCAGCAATACTCCATACATGGGCGAATGGTGGCCTTATAGAGGTACAGTATACTTTCGGATGTTAGTAGTTTTCTAGCACGGTAGAGAGAGCCCACCTTTCATGCAGCGGCCCTGGCAATGCCTTCAATGTAATTGTTCCAACTCATGTTTCGTGTGAACGTTAGGTCAAGGAGTTTGAAAGATGGACTCTCAGATAAAGAGTCGTTGGCCATTGCTATGGGTGGTAGAGAGGGTATCTTGTAATTATTGAATGAAACTAGTTTAGTCTTGGCAGCATTGAACGCGACCAACCACTTTTGTCCCCATTCCAATAGAGATTGGAGGTCTTCCTCTAGTGTTTCTGCCATTTCTTTAGAAATGTGTTCATTCGTCTTCCTGTCGTGCCTGCCATAGAGTGTAGTGTCATCAGCATATACACCTCTCTCAGAGGCAATTTTGTCAGGGAGGTCATTTATGAATATCAGGAACAATAGAGGTCCAAGGATAGAGCCCTTGTGCACCCCTGCATTTATATCATATTGTTTAGATGTACGACCGTCGAGGACCACCTGGATTTTTCTCTTACCTAAGAAGGATTTAATTATGTTAAGAATTGTACCAGTGATACCGTATGATCTGATTTTCCTGAGGAGACCCTCATGCCATACCCTGTCAAAAGCCTTAGATATATCTAGAGCTACCGCTCTGCCCTCTCCCGCTTTGTCCAGTGAATGGTATATACGTTCAGAGATTACAGTTAGGATGTCTGCTGTGGAACGGGCTTGTCTAAATCCATATTGTTTGTCAGTCAGTAGTTTAGCATCTGTAAGATGATGGACTATAGCGTGGTTAATTATAGTCTCAAATATTTTGGCAAAAAGTGGGAGGAGGCTAATGGGGCGATAATTTGATGGGTCTGTCCTTTCGCCAGAATTCTTGAATACTGGTACGACAGAAGTAGTTTTCCAACAGCCCGGAAAGCAAGCTTCATTAAGGCATTTGTAGTAGAGTTTGGAGAGAACTGGAGCTACTTCGGCTGAGCACTCTTTTAATAGCACAGCTGGGATAAGATAGGGTCCACATGCTTTTGAGGTGTCAATGTTTTTTTCATGATAGCATGCACCTGAGCAGGGGTGATTTTCAGATCGTCTAGTGTGGCGTCTGTCCGCATAGGAAAGTCAGGTAGGGGGTGGTTGGAAGGGTCCAGTGTGGAGTTGGAGACAAACCGACTGGTTAGCATGTTAGCCTTGTCGGTTGCTGAGGAGACAACCTCGTGATTGTTGGTTAGTGGGGGAATTGTTGATTTCCCATGATTTACTACACTGTTGTAGATTTTCCAAAAGTCTCGAGTTCCTAGTTTTTGTGCTTCGATGCGCTTTTTAGTGGTTTCCGTAAATTCTCTCTTAGCTGTCGCTATTTCTTTCTTAACATTATTTCTAGCTTCTATATACTTCAGTCTGTTTGAACTGGATTTATGTCGGTTAAACCTACGGTATGCATGCTGCTTTTGAGCAATGGCAGTTGCACAAGTCGACGTAAATCATTGGCGAGAGTTGGGCTTACTATAAAATTTCCGCATGGGAACATGCGCTTCGATTGCAGTTTTGAACCAGTCAGTGGTCTCGTTTGCACATTGTTCAGCAGGGAGAGAGTAAATATTTCTCCATGGAGAATCTCTAATTAGTTCCCTGATGGCTTCCCTGTCAGCCTTATTATACTATCTCGTTGCTTTGAGCACGGGCTCTACAGTTTTGGGTCTAGAGTTTAGTGCGATTTCAACCATTATCACTGCATGATCAGCGTTCCCGAGTGGGCTGTGGGCCTTCGTTATGCATTCATCGGGAACTGTGGTCAAAAACAGATCTAGAAGTGATGCGTGTTCTTCTTCCTGGTCAGGGAAACGGGTTGGAAACGTAACAATTTGTGATAGGGAGTGAGATATAGTGAAGCTATGGGTTGTGCTTCCCGGCTGAATCTGTGTAAGTAGAGAAGCCAAGCCATTTTTTGTGGTGGACATTAAAGTCGCCAAATACATGCATTTGTGCGCTAGTTCCGAGGGGCAGTGCCGTGTCTATGCTGTCAGATACTTTGTTTATTATGGAGCAGTCCTGAGTTGAGGGAGAGCGGTAGAGAAAATAATAGTAGCTAATATTGTGTTGCATGTTTAGTCTAAAGCACATAAAGGCTTGATCATCTGTTTCTAGGTGTGTTTCTCTAGTCGAGGGAATGTTATTACCGTCCGTGCATATGTCTGTCAGAGTCCTTACGACAGAGTGGGAGATATACCTTATGTATCAATCAACAACTCGCAAAATACCACAATTCTACAAGTCAAGGAAGAGGAAATTGTTTGACAGCAAGAAGGCAAATAAACTGCAATAATTTTATAACTTTCTGAAGAGTGAAAAGGCAGGAGCAAACACACTACATCAGATTATGAGAAAACCTTCAACAATATATCCGTGTGATGCATATTGCTTACATGATAGCTATAAGTACATGGAAATGTGACAATAAAATATTTGCACATTTATTATAGACACTCTGAAACTGTAAACATATCATTAAAGTTGTATCATGAATAAGAAACATGACCAATTATAAATACGTCATTATAATCGATAATAAATTATTCTGGATTCTTCATAAGCCCCCTCCCCCACCCACCCCAAAAAAGAAAATTTTCACATATACTAATCTAGGATGTTTATCTATATCTCTATAAAAGTGAAATTCTTTGTTTGTCTGTCTGTTTATGTGTGTACATTTTCCTACCAAACTACTCTATCAATTTACGGTTTAAAATTTCATATAAATAGTATTCAGACATGCATGAAGCTTTTTAATCAGTTTTTTTATGGAAAATATGGCTGCTAAGAGGTCAAAGTTGAAAGAGTTGATATTTACAGACTCTAGCAAACTTATGAACAGTACATAGGGTCCGGGCAAAGCTGGGCTGAACTGCCAGTTAACATATAAAAGGAAAAACGAAGACGATCGCTATGAAATTCCTTTTATAGTTAAGATAGTACAGCATATAATCGAAGGAATAGGAGATAACTGTAATCTTAAGAAGTAAAACGGATTATCTTTAGTCTAGTCTTTAACGTGTCTGAAAATGGTTGATTCAATACGATTTATACTTTAATGTCGTTAAATGCTGCCATATTTCAGTGGTTTCTCATTTACATTTGGCTCTCACCTTTTGTGAAGACATTGCTTTGCGCGAAGCGACGTTCTTCTGAAAATTCAGTCCCGAAATATGTCTTTTTATTTCTCCCGTCAGATCACTGTCACATTATTTTGTCTATGTATGTTCCATATCTAACATGTGATAGTAAGCATTTTAAAAGAGTTCAAAGACCTGTTACTCGAATGAGTAATCGTTCATTGGGTATAGACGTAGGAACCCCAACTTAAGAACTATTTTTTCATAAAAATGATTAGATAGTAATATCATTTTGACCTACAATCGCCTCAATATTTTTTATTTATTTATTTTTTATTATTACATTTTCACCCCAAACAAGGCACATTGACACTTTCGTGTAGGGGGCTACTATCAGGGGAAACAACTACTGGGGTACTATGTAGGGATTTGGGCAGCAAGATGTTGGTTCACGTTGCATTTGAACTTCTGCATGTCAGTACACTTGGGAAAGCAGTGACCTGGAATAGAAGTCCAAAGTCTAGCGGTTCTGGGGAAGAAACTACCGGAGTAGAAAGATCTTTTACATCTAGGGATTTCTACAGTGTGGAGGTGAGATTTAGCAGCCTGTCGGGTTTGTCGAGGGTGTTCACGTCGTGGGGGCACAAGTGCTTGCAGTTCATCAGAGCATTCACCATTAAAATACTTGTAGAACAGGCAGAGGGATGCAACGTTTCGTCGATGGGACAGAGGCTGAAGCTTAGATGCCAGTTCTAGGCCTACCAGGTTTGCGACTCTCTTTTGAACCTTGTCAAGGAGTTAGAGACTAGTAGCAGATGCACCAGCCCAGATGTGGCAGCAATACTCCATACATGGGCGAATGGTGGCCTTATAGAGGTACAGGATACTTTCGGGTGTTAGTAGTTTTCTAGCACGGTAGAGAGAGCCCACCTTTCATGCAGCGGCCCTGGCAATGCCTTCAATGTAATTGTTCCAACTCATGTTTCGTGTGAACGTTAGGTCAAGGAGTTTGAAAGATGGACTCTCAGATAAAGAGTCGTTGGCCATTGCTATGGGTGGTAGAGAGGGTATCTTGTAATTATTGAATGAAACTAGTTTAGTCTTGGCAGCATTGAACGCGACCAACCACTTTTGTCCCCATTCCAATAGAGATTGGAGGTCTTCCTCTAGTGTTTCTGCCATTTCTTTAGAAATGTGTTCATTCGTCTTCCTGTCGTGCCTGCCATAGAGTGTAGTGTCATCAGCATATACACCTCTCTCAGAGGCAATTTTGTCAGGGAGGTCATTTATGAATATCAGGAACAATAGAGGTCAAAGGATAGAACCCTGGGGCACCCCCGCATTTATATCATATTGTTTAGATGTACGACCGTCGAGGACCACCTGGATTTTTCTCTTATCTAAGAAGGATTTAATTATGTTAAGTATTGTACCAGTGATACCGTATGCTCTGATTTTCCTGAGGAGACCCTCATGCCATACCCTGTCAAAAGCCTTAGATATATCTAGAGCTACCGCTCTGCCCTTTCCAACTTTGTCCTGTGAATGGTATATACGTTCAGAGATTACAGTTAGGATGTCTGCTGTGGAACGGGCTTGTCTAAATCAATATTGTTTGTCAGTCAGTAGTTTAGCATATGTTCGATGATGGACTAGAGCGTGGTTAATTATGGTCTCAAATATTTTAGCAAAAAGTGGGAGGAGGCTAATGGGGCGATAATTTGATGGGTCTGTCCTTTCGCCAGAATTCTTGAATACTGGTACGACAGAAGTAGTTTTCCAACAGCCCGGAAAGCAAGCTTCATTAAGCCATTTGTTGTAGAGTTTGGAGAGAACTGGAGCTACTTCGGCTGAGCACTCTTTTAATAGCACAGCTGGGATAAGATCGGGCCCACATGTTTTTGAGGTGTCAATGTTTTTTTATGATAGCATGCATCTTAGCAGGGGTGGTTTTCAGATCGTCTAGTGTGGCGTCTGTCCGCATAGGAAAGTAGGTAGGGGGTGGTTGGAAGGTTCTAGTGTGGAGTTGGAGGTAAACCGACTGGCAAGCATATTAGCCTTGTCGGTTGATGAGGATACAACATTGTGATTGTTGGTTAGTGGGGGAATTGTTGATTTCCCATTATTTAATACACTGTTGTAAATTATCCAATTATAAATACATACTTATAATCCATAATAAATTATTCCGGATTCTTTATAAACCTCCCCCCCAAAAAAAAAAGGAAATTTTCACATATACTATTCTAGTATGTTTATCTATATCTCTATAAAAGTGAAATTCTTTGTTTGTCTGTCTGTTTATGTGTGTACATTTTCCTACCAAACTACTCTATCAATTTTCCGTCTACAGACTAGGGATTTAACATAAGTGGTAGTGAGATTTGGAAAAATCTTTTTAATCCGACTGAAATTTTGCGATCAAGGGGTTAAGGTTCAACGATTTGACCTTTGAAAACTCTACTTAACTCAACTGCCACTTTTGGAGCTAAACACTTGAAATTTTAGATGTGGATTCCTTGAACATGGGTCAACCTTTTCTTATTTTATATGAGCCCAAAACAATAAATGTTAGGGGGTCCAAATTGGATAAAAGTTCGTTTTTTTTTTTAAATTGACCCCTGCGGTCACTACCAAATTACTTAGCTAGTTTTTTTTTTAAACGTTTAAAATTTTACGTAAAGTGTATTCAGACATAGGACAAACTTTTTTACTGTTTTTTTGTGTTTTTTTTTTTAGAAAATTTGGCTGCCAAGAGGTCAAACTTTCAAAAGCTTTACCTTTGCAATTTCTAGTAAACTATTAAACTAATTTACGGTGTAAAATTTCATATAAAGAGTATTCAGACATGCATGAAGCTTTTTAATCAGCTTTTATGGAAAATATGGCTGCTAAGAGGTCAAAGTTAAAAGGGTTGATATTTACAGACTCTAGCAAACTTATGAACAGTACATAGGGTCCGAACAAAGCTGGGCTGAACTGCCATATCAGGAACAATAGAGGTCCAAGGATAGAACCCTTGTGCACCCCTGCATTTATATCATATTGTTTAGATGTACGACGTCGAGGACAACCTGGATGTTTCTCTTATCTAAAAAGGATTTAATTATGTTAAGTATTCTACCAGTGATACCGTATTATCTAATCTTCCTGAGGAAACCCTCATGAAATACACTGTCAAAAGCCTTAGATATATCTAAAGCTACCGCTCTGCCCTCTCCCGCGTTGTCCTGTGAATGGTATATACGTTCAGAGATTACAGTGAGGATGTCTGCTGTTGAACGGGCTTGTCTAAATCCATATTGTTGGTCGGTCAGAAGTTTAGCATCTGTAAGGTGCTGGACTAGAGCATGGTTAATTAAGGTCTCAAATATTTTAGCAAAAAGTGGGAGGAGGCTAATGGGGCGATAATTTAATGGGTCAGTTCTTTCGCCAGAATTTTTGAATACTGGTACGACAGAAGCAGTTTTCCAACAGCCCGGAAAGCAAGCTTCATTAAGGCATTTGTAGTAGAGTTTGGAGAGAACTGGAGCTACTTCGGCTGAGCACTCTTTTAATAGCACATCTGGTATAAGATCGGGTCCACATGCTTTTGAAGTGTTAAGGTTTTCTATGATGGCGTGCACCTGAGCAGGGGTGATTTTCAGATCGTCTAGCGTAGCGTCTGTCCGCATAGGAAATTGAGGTAGGGGGTATTTGGAAGGGTCCAGTGTGGAGTTTGAGGCAGACCGACTGGTTAGCATGTTAGCCTTTTCGTTTGCTGAGCAAAAAAAACTCCTGATTGTGTATTGCTCATTATTTACTACACTGCTGTAGATTTTCCAAAATTCACGAGTTCCTAGTTTTTTTGCTTCGCTGCGTTTTTTAGTGGTTTCCGTAAATTCCCTCTTAGCTGTCGCTATTTCTTTCTTAACGTTACTTCTAGCTTCTATGTACTTCTGTCTGTTTGAACTGGACTTATTTCGGTTGAACCTGCGGAATGCATGCTGCTTTTGAGCAATGGCAATCGCGCAAGTCGAAGTAAACAATTGGGGATAGTTGGTCTTGCTATAGAATTTCCGCATGGGAACATGCGCTTCGATTGCAGTTTAGAACGATTCAGTGGTCTCGTTTTGACACTGTTCAGCAGGAAAAGAAAAAGTATTTCCCCATGGGCGTCTTGGATAAGATCTCTGATTGCTTTCCAGTCAGCCTTTTTACAATATCTCGTTGTTTTGAGCACTGGCTCTTCAGTTTTGGGTCTAGAGTTTAGGGCGATTTCAACTATTATCACTGCATGGTCAGCGTTCCCAAGTGGGCTGTCGGCTTTCGTTATACAATCATCAGGAACTTTGGTCAAAAACAGATCTAGAAGTGATGCGTGTTGTTCTTCCTGATCAGGGAAAGGGTTGGAAAAGTGACAATTTTTAATAGGGAGTGAGATATTGAGAAGCTATGAGATGCGCCGCCCGCTGCATCTGTGTAAGTAGAGAATCCAAGCCAGTTTTTGTGTTGTACATTAAAGTAACCAAATACATGCACTTGGGCGCTAGTGTCGAAAGAGAGTGCTCTGTCTATGCTGTCAGATACTTACTTTATTATGGTGCAATCTTGGGTCAAGGGAGAGCGGTAGAGAAAGTAAAAGTAGCTAATGTTGTGTTGCATAATTAGTCTAAAGCACATAAAGGCTTGATCATCCGTTTCTAGGTTTGTTTCTCTAGTCAAGGGAAGAGTATTACGAATGTAAACTCCAAGTACGTGCATATGTCTGTCAGAGTCCTTACGGCAGAGTGGGAGATATCCAAGCATGTTAAAGTAGTTAGCGTGGATGGAGGAGTGTAGGTTAGTCTCACTTAGTCCTAAGATATCCGGGGTATTTGTTAGGAGAAATTCTTAAACATCAGCTATATTTGTTCTAAGCCCACGGATATTTGTGAATGCAAGCCTCAAGGGAGGAGGCTACTTGGATTTGTTTGTCCCTAAGCCTGGTTTAAGCTTATTTTTAGATTGTACTGTCATCATATTTTTTAACGAGTTTCAATTAGGTTAGGGGGAGCCGAACAGGAGGTTATGCAGAGTATCACACATGCATCACAAGTAGACCATCAGCTGACCCTCCATCAACTAGGACTGTGGCCTCAGGAAAGCCCACCGCGGATGAGTGCAGGGTCCTTTTCCAGTCGCGACATGGCACAGCAAACATCCCGATATTATACAACTGTTGATGGAGCAGCAGCTCTAAGCGCTACCAAAGAGTAAGGGCTCCTGTACTACCAGTCAGAAACAGCAGCCAGTAACTGTCAATCCAGTACCCTCAACCCATCAGAGGAAGGTCAACTCAATCTAATATAATTGCTCAGGCATATATGGTACTCAAGCACTCTCAAGTGGCCAGCTTTAGGCGTGGGGTGTGTCGCGAGTGGGGAGACGGCGTTCATTGCCCTAGAAAAGAAACAAGATTTACCACTGGGTGTTTCTGTCGAATCACTGTGATAGTAACTCTTCGCCTTACTAATAGGCAAAGAAGGAGTATGGAAGCCGGGAGATAGACAAAACCTATCTACTCCTTAAGCAATTTATGTTTGCAAACCGGTAATTTTTTTGAGTCACCAGCACTAGGAAGGTTGTCATCCAAGACTGAAGAGGCCTCCCTCACCTTTGGTTTGGTTTCAGAGTGTTCCTTCTCCTAGACGGATGATCTGGAAAGATCTACTGGGTCCGTCACCACTGAGAGGGTTTGATCGGCGCCTGGGTTCTAATCCAGGTATTTCTGCGACCCCGCGTGGTTAGTTAATGTTACTGGGTTAGTTTGTAGAGGTTATATGGTTATATATCTGCTGAATAGTTAGTTAGTTTGTAGAGGTTATATATCTGGTAAATAGTTACACTCCTCAAAGTGAATTAGGGACATTGTTATTTCATTGTTACTGGATAAAGTGGTTGAGTTGATAAGGGGTTATTCATGCAGTGTAAGCAATTATGATTGTAAGAAGGCGTGTAAGGAGATAATGTGGTTTGAGGCTTTCCCTTTATATATATATTTTTTTTTATTCATGTTAGCTTGGGTCTAGGATAACATTAAAGTGTGAGTAGGTGTTAAGAATTGAACTACGAGTTATCCCTAAACTATATTTTACATGTCAGCAGGGCTTGAGATAAAACAGTAAGTGTTGAGTCATGTGTAATAGATATATGGGCAGGTGTTAGTAGGTGCGAATAAACTTGAAGACACAAAGTGAGTTTCTATAATTGAAAGAATATAATTTCAGCTTTCAAGTAACAGTTATGGACATTTAGCATAGCAAGGAGCATTGGTTCAGTTTCGTATTAGCGTTGCAAATCCATCTAAGAGGAGACATAGTTTTGTAATGCAGTGCCTTGCTCCGAGTACATATTTGGCTGTTAAATACCTAACTGGAATAGGAATGAACTCCAATGCCTGTCTAATAGGTGGAATTGTATAGATCTTTAGTGATGACTAAGCCATTAGCATGTGAAGGTTAGGGGCTGGAAGTTAAGGATTCCACTACAAGAGCGGTGAAATATAGGAGTTAAGTGGCGGTTTGGTGGGAAGGAGCAGTTTGTTAGCCTTCAAGAGACAGGAGTTATTAATTTACAAGAAACAGATCTACATTAGGATTTAGAGTGGCAGGTAATTTTTTTTTTTGCGCATGCAGGTTAGACAGAGGTAATCGTCTTGATACTGCATATTTCATTTACGAATAGTGAAAGTTAAATTGGGCGGCACTTTTTTTTGGCACCTTACCATGGCTGTTAATATTAAGTATCGTACTTAAATAAAGTTCTTGTGTCATTTAAATGAGCTAAATAAGGATTCCCCCTCCCCACTACTACGTCGATGTGACATGGTAAAAAGAAAGAAAAATTTGTCAGGAAATTGTTTTAAAATAAGTGAATCAAGAATGGTCAAGATGTGAGAGAAATAAAAATAAAATAAAATTACATAGAATAATATGAGCTCAAACGAATAAATAAATAAATACGTAAATAAAATAAAATAAAGTGTGTAGAGAAAAAAATGTACTTAGCTAAAATTACATCTTCGAGGTGTGAGTTCTCCGGCCACCGTACAAATGACGCTAAGGAGTTCTACCCTTTCTATCCCAGGTCATTACGGTGGGGGTGTGGGTTCACTTTACATGTGGGGTCGTCTAGTAGGAGCTTCCTCTTCTTTTTTAAGGAGAAGGAAATAAACTAATATTCTGCTTATATATTTTGAATAGATTTTGAACGTCGTCACATTTGGATTTTACAACATTTACTTGGCCAGGCATGAATTAAATTAAAAACTGAGTAATGGCAATTAGGCTGAAAAGAAATATAGAAGCAATACGCAATATTCCTAATGATATACATCGGCAGCTATTATTAAATACTGAAGCAGAAAATGGTCTACGTAGGCACTAGAAAAAACTAAAGCATAAGCATAAGAGTAACGGCAACAGATAATTAGAGAAAAAAAAGAAACAAATATAGGGGATAATAAAATTAAATACTTTCCAAAAATAAAACAAAACACCACATTCACCCACAGAGAACGTAGAATTTGATGATTAAGAATTATAGAATAAGAAGAAAACGGATTCAAACGACAATGTCGATAAGGGGCATTTATGCAAACGAAAATAATTAATAATAGGACTAAATTCTAACAAAGATTATCTTAACAAAGTATAAAGAAAATTTTAAGAGATGACAGAAAAACGAGTGCGGTCAACATGTAATGCCTTCTATTTTGTATTCCCTCCTAATGAATCTGAATAGAATGTAATTGCATTGTAATGATAAATGGATTATACACTCAGGACCTGAAAAATGATCTCTATTGCTGATAGGGACAGTGTGTGACCCTAGGTAGCAACGTTTGTAATGAACCTGGATTAGAAGCAAGGGGCCTGTTATTGAATTCCTGGCAGTTCTCTATTCAGAATTAGTTTGGTAATGTGGTAAAATACATTCTGGAAAAAAGTTTTACCATTTTGATAGTTCTACCTTCTGACTCGTAGTTCTCCCATTTTCTCGAGTTAAAAAAGAAAAGCATCTAATTTTCGAAACATTATGAATGAAAATGCCCGCTCGGGTGCCATAGTTCATTCAAAAATGCATTAAGAATGTTTATGATTGTGTAGTAAAATATATGCTTGAGCTAAAAAAAAATCCTCTTTTTTATGGAACAACAGCCGTGATCGTATTGTTGTATATTGTTTTATATTGAAAGAGATGATATACTAAAATGTGTCATGTGTTATCAAGTGGATGTAAGATATTGTTCTTTTAATAGATAGATACAAAAACGTATAAATCTTAGGTACGTTGTTTAGCTTGGAGAACATGATATTGACGTGTAAACCTATGTTGTATCAGATTTATCACACGGAATATGTTTACAGTTCATATGTAAGATGAATAATATATGCGTCATACCTTTTTTTCTTGAAGAGAGCTTCTGTATCTTCCCGCTGCTCCGTGACGAACAATGAAGTGATCAGCATCATCCAATTGAGACATCTGTTCTTATTTGTGAAACCATTAAAACAACTCTTTATATTTTTATATTATATATTTATTACAGTTGTCTCAAATGGTTTTCACAAGATCTGCAGTTAGTCTACATTTTTTGTTCATACAGCCCGCTCCTAGCTGTCTGTCAACCCCCGTCTAGACGTCTGTCCGCTCTGGTGGTCAATCCTCAATTCTCTGAATTTCTCCAAAACGAACTACATCACGTGTTCTCCTACGTCCCCTAATTCTGTGTCTCATACCAATCTAATCAACAACTAGTTATTTGTTTATTCAAAACCCCAAAATACTGCTTACATATATTTTCTATTTTCACATTCAATTTGCGATTCACACGTCAATCATCTATTCTGCAATTTAATTCATTATTCTTCTAATCGTATTAACTGATCCAGTGACCATCCGTCGCTCAAATCAATTATTAAGAATACAATAACAATCAAAATAATGTTTTGACCGTTGACCCCACTTGCCACCGTAAACAGATACTACGCTATGATCACAGCCTAACGGATTATAACATTACACTCTTTCCCTCCTATTTTCAAAAATGTACGGCATACATTTTTTCTATACGCACTATTTTCTCCTTAGTCTTCACACATGCGATCCAGGAAAATGTCAGATAATATCTCCGCTATGCCTTTTCAATATATTTTCATTCTTTTTTACAATAAATATACGGCGCAGACATATGTTTTTTATGTCTCCCATCTTAAAAGACTTATTCGTCCGGACTCTTTTGCACGGCCCATATGGCATCATTCAGGGATGTGGGTAAAGTAACCTGATTTTCGTTAACAGCTGTCACTCAACAATCCCATGCGAATTCCAATATCAAGGCGCCTTCCGCCTTATCTCCAAAAAAATTTTGACGACATCTCATCGTACAGATTTCTGACTTCTTTTATACAGGGGTAATTCTTTAAACCTTTAATTCACAATAGGGGAACATTTTACTTCTAAAGTTCTTACGTATCAGCGGAATATATTCTATCCTTTTTTTATTATTCTTTCTCCTACTTCAGAGTCCCAACATAGTGGCCACATCACCACTACACGTCCGCTCTTGTGTTGGAAGTTCTGTTACTCCCAGGATTGATCATTTTCAATCAGCCGAAGCTCACAAGCGGCCCTATCTGCAAGCTTAATCTATGTGGGTGCATTGTATCAGGCACCCTCGTTGCAGCTACAACAAGTCTTTTAAGCCCATAGTCCTGAATACTCCCGTCTTTATTGTATGCGAAGAATATGATCTTTCAACCGTAACACCGGGCAGCTTAATCAAGCTACATACAGACGGCGAAAATAGCATTTTTCATAATCGAAAATCCTATTTAAAAATCCCTCTTGCAGGGTCCTGTGAATCTCCTTAGAAAATAGTTAACCGCCTACGTAATTTAATACTGTCCCACTTTTTAAAATTCTAATTTAACTAGACCGACCATTTTATCTTAATCTAATCTTCTGATTTTTTTCTTTCTTTTTTTAATGAATATTTTGCAGACTTATGGAAAACAACAATTATACATTATATACTACAATATCCAATAACCAATACACATTTTCTAACAATGAATATTAACCTCTAATTAATTACACAAAACAAACTTATTCAGTCCTTAAAAAATGTTCAAAAATGCCGTTAAAACTGGAAAAACAATGTTCACCATTTACAGAAACCGTGCATTGCTTCTCACCTGAAAAAGTGCAGCAATTATTTTTTTCTTTTATTTCTTTGCTTATTTTAACCAGTCTAAAACAAGCGATGGCCATATGCTTCCTCTATAAACTTCTGCAACGGTGTAAATATTTCAAATCATGACTGACACAATTCAAAACAATTTCATCTGTGCGTGCTCCGTTAGATTTTCGTACTGTCTCTCTCTCTCTCTCTCTCTTTATCTACCTATCTATCTATCGTCGGTCCATTGTTTTAAACAGAATAACCTAATTCTTTTTTTCCTTCTAATTTTTACATAAAGTGATATTTTTCTTCTATTCATATCGAGTTCATTTCTAATACGATAAACATTTTTTCCTTACTATTTTCTATATATAAAGATTTACATCTGTGTATCTGTATGTCTTTCTTTTCTTTCTTCGTGAAAAGGTTGTACGTGTGTATTGCTTTTTTCTATTGTTCTTTCTTTTTTCTTTTTTTCAGACATTTTATTGTCTTTTATGTGTTTTTCTTGTCTTTTCTTTTTTTTTAAACGAAATTTCCATTCCAATTTCAGGACCTGCTTCCACGTTGTATTTTTCCTAACCCAGTTCGATATCGCATCGTCGATGCGAACTGGTCAACGGACACCAAAATCAATATATGTTGTATATTGCTTTATATTGGAGGAGATTATATATTAAATCGTGTCATGTGTTATCTAGTTGATGCATTGTTCTTTTTAATAAACAGATAATAAACGTATAAATCGTATGTATGTTGTTTAGCTAGGAGGACATGATATTGACGTGTAAACTGAGTCATGTTATATAAGATTTACCACATGGAACATTTTTACAGCCTAAAGGGGCATGACATTACAGTACCTCTTAAACATTTTGAGTTAAAGGAATGTAAGAAGCGTTACTTTTTGAACGACTCTTGTAAAATAGAAGTAAAAAGAAAACGCGAAGTGTATGAAGACTGGCAGATTTTAATGTAGAGAAAAAGTAAAAAAAAAGAAGAAAATGCGGTAAATAGTCAATGAAACGAAGTATTCAATTATGAGGAAAGGATGATGACAACAGATATAGAATATTAGGCGAATGGAAAATAAAATGAAACGATGCATCTGAGATATCGAATGGGAATCCATTGCCTACTAATTGAAACACCATAAATATTAAACAATTATAAATGATTGTGTGAAAAAATTATGCCAAAATGAGGATAATTTTATAATAAATTATGTATAAAGAATAATATGAATTACAAAAAGATAAAAGATAACAAATACTTAGTTAATTTTATGTAGATAAAAATATGGCGAATAAATCGGAAAATAATGAAGAGAAATTGCCCGAGTAAAAATGATTGCAAGAAAAAATCTAACGGTTTATAATAATCGATTATGAAAAAATAGAAATCATAATGTAAATACTGAAAAATGAAAGTGAAGAATATTGCATACATCATTGAAGAGAGAATAAATAATATTATGACGGAAATTATGATGATAACCAGCAACAAGAATTAAACAATATTTCGAATATATTTTCATGATGCTATATTCTTTCATTATATTTTGGATCATTTTAATACTATCCTTAGTTTTATTGTAATGCGAACAAAATCTAAGACGGTGTAACCTTTTTCAAGCGTTTTTATTTTAATATTCGCCATTCTTCTATGATTATAGTACTCATTCTGTCGAAGTAGAACATTTATATGGCAATTCGAATTGAAAAGCCATCACCAAATCCACGAAGATATGTTCTAATAATAAAATTAACATTTTGACCAGTTTATGATAGATTGACTGGGAACATTCTACTACTACTGTTTAAAAAAAAATTAAGTTCGTAAATGTGTACACGGTATCGTGTTTTACTAAGATGACATTGACTATTATGTTTGAGAGCTTTATATCGTGCAAGTCTGAGATTATATTTGTCAGAGCATTGTAGGCTGGCTAATACATATTATAAACATATTTTAACATGAAAGAATCAAATAATTTCCCATGAACAATTCGTACATTATAATAAAGTTATGAAGATAGATGACAATAATAAGGAAATAGAAATATTTGAAAAATTGACGTATAACAAGAACGGGCGGAAAGGAGGTCATAGTAGTCGTGCTGCTGATGATAATGCTAATAATGAGAATGATGGGGGGGGGGGAACAAAGCCTATTAATTATAAAGAGAAACACAACCAATGTAACGGATAGTATAGAAATAATGCACACGTTATGAATCAAAATGAAGGCAATAATCCACATTATAATACGGCATTGATTTATGAATTCAAGAATGATAACGATGTTATTTTTTAACAGCGGCAAATGATTATTGCGACAACGATACTGTCATGAATGTTACAATGATTTTTTTTACATAGGCATCACGACTTATCAAGGCCGAGATGTCACTCGAGGATAATAATTAAAAAGTGTCAATTGGACAATATAGTAATTGACAGTAATGAAAATTCAGTGCATTTGTTAACTTAAAGGGGAACAACTTATCAAGAGCGTGTTTACATTGGACTTGAAGACACCCATATTGTAGTCAGCTGGAAAGCAGGAAAACCGAAGACAGTTCCACAGGCGTTCAGTTCTAAGAAAGAAGCTTTTTTCATGGAATATACGTACAGGTTTAGCCACAGATAAAGGGTGGGAGGGAATTATTGATAGTGTTTTCAGATAGACGAGTGTTTCTTGTGAAAGTTGGCGGGGGCGACCATAGATTGAAGCTCAGCCGAACACTTGCCATGAAAATAACGATAAAGCAAAGACAAACTTGCTACATCTGTTCTGTGAGGAAGAGGTGGCAGCGAAAGAAAAGGACATCTCTTATAAGGATACCAAGTCTAGTTTGAACTCTATCAAGGCAGGATAATCGTTTCTAGCAGATCCCGCACATATGTGGCAACAGTACAGCATCCTTGGAGGATTGCTAAACGAAAGAAACACAACTTATTTGAAACTACTGTAGATCGAAATATTATGCAATAGGAAGATACAAATAGAAGATAATTGGAAGCAGGAGAATAATCAAAACTGGAACGGAAGGTAATCTAATCTCACAAATATGCGTAAGCAATACATATGCAGGTCAATGACAGCAAAGAATATTGCGAAGTAAAGCAAAAAGAATTGCATAATCCCTGCATATAAAAAAGTGAATCACGCAGGTGAAAAGCTTACAAGGATTGTGAAACACAAAAGAGAAACAGATCAATTCAGTAAAGAAGATTGTTTGTAAAAAATAAGCTACATCGGCTTAACGTTGAATCATTGCTTAATACCACTTTAATAATAAAAATGTCAGTACACATAGATATAACTAATCGGGTTATAATTGAAGATTTTCGTGCCGTGTCTTCAGCGTATAAAAATGACGTGCATACTTTTAATTCGCTATGTATATATATATATATATATATATATATATATCTGTCAAAATGCTGACTTAATTAAAGTGTGCCAAGACATAGTGTGCTCTATACACACAAGGCTAACATAGTATAATATTGCTGTTGGGTTTCTTAGACGATTGTACATAACCTACAATGATTTTCTTACAAAATATTTTTCTTTATTATTTCAATTTTGCTTTTGTTCTGTGCCCGCTCCCTTTTAATACGTGTAGACAACAAAAACTCCCTTATTTACAATGATTAAATATCTCACTTCCTGCTTGAGAAGTCTCAGTTGAGGAATGGACGTTTGCATACACTGCTGTATTTACGCGTTGTGTTAAACAAGAGGAACGTTAATTCTTCTTTATTGTTATTTACGACTACTTAGTAAAAGTTGGAACATTAACGAAATACAACACAACAGCTTATATAATACGTAATACATTAAAATAGAGTGTATTTGTTGTGAAATGACTTTAGTTACTTCATAAACAACTTCATAAAAAGTATGTTTTTCTTCAGTTTGATGATGCAGATGTTTTCTATCGCAATGAATTCGTTTGTATGTTACGACGGTCCGTTTTCTATCGAAATGGATCCGTTTGTATGTTACGACGGTCCGGTCACAGTATGTTACGATAATTTACGAGATCATCAGACTCGGTGCTTTAATAATGATTAAAAGAGCCATTTACGACTGATCAAGTTTTTACACCCTAAGGAGGTATATTTTTATTTCTTTTCTAAGAATCAGTGATGTTTTATAATATTCTCGATCGGAGGCGTTTCGGAGATACATAAGGCGGTTCGATGTCGAAAGTGCCATATACCGTCTAAGTGGTTTTAGCTACCTGAGGGGTACAGTGTAGACCATCAAAAATACGTTTACTTATTTAGTTAAAGTACGTTTTATGTGTTATTTTAAGACGTTGAATGATTAATACCATATTTATAATTCTTTAGTTCCCAGGAAAACGTGTTTTATGATAAGTTATTTTTAAAACATTTTCTTCTGAACATGCCATTTCCTCGATATTTTTTGTCTGCTTTGGAAAATGTTTTTCTAGATACAAGCCTTATTTTTCTCTGGAACATATTCTCCGCCATTGCTGATTGGATACTAAGGTTTGGTGTGATCCTATAGACCCCTAGAATTATGCAGTGCCGTCTCCGTAGGTGTGTCGCAAACATTTCTGAATGCCTGTTTAAGTGGCGATGAAGAGTTCTCTCTGCTCTTTTAGTCGCAAGTGGTGCTGCTGGATTGTGACATGTTTTATTTTGAAAGTCTCCCAAAACACGTTTGTGGATGTGAATGTCACTTGTTTAGCAGTCGACAACTCTAAAGTGGAAAAATAATTTCTGGAGGAAATTAATAACTTCTCTCAATTTTCCAGCCTCTTACATCAAAGCACTTCTGAAATATTTGTGTAGCTCACATGCGCAACTATGTAATCCCAACCCTCCAATAGCCTGGCGAAAGCTGTATACATTTCAGACGAGGGTTGATCTGTTTTGGACTATGGTTGTAAAGTGATGAGCGGGAGGAGGCTTTGCCGACAAAGCAAAATCCTTCAATATTTGACCAAGTTTTTGAATTTATTCATCTTTTTTAGACTCTCCATTATTTTTATTTCTTTGAGACTCTCCTTATTTTTATTTCTTTGTGACTCATATAAAATTGATTCAAAATTAACTAAAACATATTTATCGCACATGTAACAAGGGTAAAAATGAAAAGGATATACGAGGGTCCGAATGCGAGAAAGAACGAATGCGAGAAAGAACGAACACGAACGTCAGTGATAACGTTTCATAGTTAATTTTATTATAACTTTAAAACTATGGTAGGGGGGGAATGAGGTTAAATAAAAAACAAATAATAAAAACGCGGAAGGGGTATCTTACTGTAATATTAGAAAAAAAAAGGAAATACCGACGAAAAATGTATCCTTAGGAAAAATGCAAAATACAGAACTCGCCAATTCAATGCACGAGAGTGACGTACATGGAGAGAGAACTTACAGTTTCTATTTTTTATATTATTTTCATGTGAGGTTTAACCACCATGTTTTTCGCTGTGGACGACCGTTCGTAACATGCGATATTTCTAGTTACGAGTAATATCATCCATTGTTTCGGTTATATTTTTTTAGTGCGCCGCGTTTCTCGTCATTTTATGGTCGGCATTATCTTTCTTTCGTTGTTGATGTGGAGGGGTCCAAATTATGTTTCGACGACATCGATTCGTTCCCGTTCTACGTCGTTGAGTGGACAGATTCCACGTCCGTCTGGCACGGTGGCTCGGCGGGTGTGTGTACAAAAATGTCTCTTTTCTTCTCTCTCTCTCTCTCTCTCTTTCTCTTCTCCGTAGTTTTCTAGTCCTTCTTTTTCTTTCTTTCTGTTTTTGTTCGCTTAGTAACTAACAGGGGTCAGGAAGCGTGTCGCTGACCGGGTAACCTGTCAACTCGCTCTCATCTGCTGAACGTCTTTCTCAACTCTCTCGCTTTCTCCTATACTTTCTCTCTTTTCATTTTTGCTTGGGTGGAAAAAAATACGACACGCTTTTCGTCGGCCTAAAACTAAATTATGAAATTTTATTAAAACACATAATCCAATTAAAGGATTATATATATATATATATACATATATACACATATATATATATATATATATATATATATATATATATATATTTAACTACTTCATTTATTCACATAAATTTAATATACGAAAGTATAGATTTATGCGTAAACTTTAAGTATTTACTTCAAAAGTGCTCAATACGTAGGTAGAGCTAGTTAGTAATTTATAAAATATATATGGCGATTAAGCTACACTGAATATTCTGCGTTTCATCCAACTATAGGATTCGTCTGGCTTATGCGCGAATTCTGTGGTTGCTTCTTGTTTTTATATATGTTGAGGATTTCTAGTTGACCAATCAGCTTTCTAGTATCCACCGCGCCCCTTCCTATCAGCCAATGGGCATGCATTTTATAAAACAAAGGATCTGTTTTAGAGCTAGGTTAGTGGTTTTAGGTAGACGTTCTCCTTTTTTGTGCATGTATGTGTGTACACATAGGTATATTTATATGTATAAAAAAAGGAGAACGTCTACCTAAAACCACTAACCTAGTTCTAAAACAGATCCTTTGTTTTATAAAATGCATGCCCATTGACTAATAGGAAGGGGCGCGGTGGATACTAGAAAGCTGATTGGCCAACTAGAAATCCTCAACATATATAAAAACAAGAAGCAACCACAGAATTCGCGCATAAGCCTGACGAATCCTATAGTTGGATGAAACGCAGAATATTCAGTGTAGCTTAATCGCCATATATATTTTATAAATTACTATATATATATATATATATATATATATATATATATATGTGTGTGTGTGTGTATGTGCGTGTATATATATATATATATATATATATATATATATATATATATATATATACTAACATGGCCTGTAAATCGGCGTTGGCAGGTAGTAATAAGATTATATTTAAAGTTTTAACTGACAAAGTAGGATTATTTTTAAAATATTAAAACACTACAAACAGGGTGTTTTCTACAGAAAACATTATACAATCAAAGAATACTAAAAAATCATTATTTTTGTAAACAATATATACATACTTGTGTTTACAGTATAATCAATGTAAATAGTGCAGTTTATAAATTCATACAATGTATACCAATTAAAACTATTGTTTTAGACAACAGAAGTAAAGATGTTCTTCTTCTTTTGAAGGATATTATTATGCACAGGAAGTTACTTGTTTCTGACCTATTAGTGCGTAACTTCATTTTTAAGTCCACACAAGTATCTTTCGATATATATATATATATATATATATATACATATATATATATATATATTTATATATATATATATATATATATATAATCGGGATTTACAATAGTATATTGTTTTGTAACCTATTCGTGTTAAAAATTAGAACCAACACATTGAATATTAGTTATTACCTGTGCGAGCCTGCAGAAGAAGAAATGTAAAAAAAACCCTAAGCAACCTCCCTACAAAAAATGAAAATATGATCGAGTACGCTATAGAGCGGTGCCAAGACTATACCCGCAGTACCCAGTCTCGATCTCGTAACGGCAGGAGGAATAGATGTTGAAGAAAAACTAAAAAAAATTAATCGCTTTGGCCAAGTAGAAGCTCTGACGTCCCGGTTGTTCAAAATAACGCACCTATTGGTATGCGTGAATGAGAATGAGTAGCACGGCTTACTACGACGTTCATCTCTTTCTCTCTATCTCTCCCCCTATTCCGTTTCCATTTTTCTGTATGTCTCTCTTTCTCTATCTACCTCCCTATATATATATATATATATATATATATATATATATATATATATATATATATGATTAATTGACAAAGAATATATTCCTAAATTCATGATGTTTACCATCTTATAATTTATTCCTTTAAATCAGACGATTTATACCGTTCTTGGCAGTATTTGTTTCAGAGCGCAAAATCAAGCATTTATTTATTATATCAATTAGTGATTCTTTTATGCCCTTAACTCATCAGAAGAAATAGCAACAAGAAAATACAATATGGCGTAATGTAAACATATAAAGTTAACCGCAGCTTCTCTTACAATTTTTGGATTTTCACCATGTTAAATCACATTTCAATTCCTTTTGATGCATTGATTGTTGCTATTTCTACTGATGGGTTAAGGGTATACTAGATTCACTTATTGATATAATAATTGATTGATTTTGATTTTGCGCTACAAAACAGATACTGTCAAGAATTGTATAAATCGATTGCTTTAAATGAATAAATTATAAGCTGGTCAACATCATGAATTTTGGAATATAAATTTTTGTAATCTATTCTATATATTGCTCTGTAATCACATTGGCCTTCTTATATAAGAATTGATATATAATAAGAAAATATATTTCTACAGAAATATATATATATATATATATATATATATATATATATAGATCTCTGTCTATCTGCCTCTCTTTTTCTCTCTCTCCCTCTTTTATATATATATATATATATATATATATATATATATATATATATATATACGCGTAGCCTTACACTCGCTGGTATGTAAAACCTCAAAAGTCGTGCTTACATGCGTGTTTGTCCATGCATTCATTTTAGTGTACTGAAGTCTAATATAGTAAACCAAGTATTATATTAAGGAAATAAATGAAGACAACAAACAGCGGTTTGTTTTAGATTAAAATGATAGCGGCCATATTTTTTGTGTTTGTTTATTTACAAAGATGTGCATTCATCCCTCACATTAAGAGATAACCTTTCAAGATCCACATAGCCTGATGATGTTTTTAGTTTTTTATAACTAGATTATTGAAACATTCTCCTGATTGTGTATTAATACCTAAATATTTTTTGTAAAAACAAACAATATATGTATATATATATATATATATATATATATATATATATGTAAATAATATTCTAAATTTAAGCGTCACTTACCGATCGCGTATTTTGTGTGTCTTGAGTGCATCTCGAAATACAATACAGATTCTTCGTGTAGAAGACTGATTGTCAAAAGTAACTTCATATAAATACAAGGACAAATTGAACAAACATATAAACGTTAAGTGGCTCTAATTGCAAATGGACGTCAAGATATCATTGACTAATGAAATTTATCTTGATTGCGTTCGCATTACTTTTATCTTTTTGCAAATGTAATCAACTAAAATAAAACAAGCAATACCAGCTTATTAACAATTAAGAATAAAAAACAAAAAAAAAAAAAACGAGAAACATGACTATTGAGCGAGAGTAAGAATTCTACGAGCAGAACAGAACAGAAGAAACGATTTAATGGAAGGTCAGAATTTCCTTTCCATTAAAGAAACAAATGAACGAAAAAACAGAGAAAAATCGATAATATTGATAAATCATGGCCAGTTTATTTTATCGTATAATTCTCTGTCGCTTTAACTTTATGAAAGCAATAAGAAAGATCTTCATGCGAAAATCAAAACATTGCTAACGATGACACACCGTATTTATTAAAAAGGAAATTGACAAACACAAAGTAATACAAACATATACCTTTTCGTTCTCGGTAAAAATGATAAACGTGCTGAGCTACTGTGAATTTAGAGCAAGCTTTTCAAAGAGATGTTTTGTCATATTTTTTCTGCGAGATGTCTTCTGGAGATTATATTTCAGTATATTATTTTAGGACGATCACAAAGACAAAAATCAGAGAGGTATTACAGAATTCATGTAGAGTAAGTTATTACGGTAAAAAAATCCGGCATTTGATGTCAATTAAGACTTATTAAAGATTTCCTGCATGTCGACTTTGTTAATAGTATTTTAGTAATGTGTACGCATTGATCACAATGCATAGCAGCTGACAAGTCAACAATCGGATCCAGTACCGTGATTATCAGGATGAACCACTCCGTATTTTCGGCCCATACTCCTCTACTTCATCTCTGAAGTGGCGCTTTCCCCCACCAGATAAAATTGGTACTGATGGCAGTTACTTTCCTGACCAACATTAATTACTTCTTTTTAACCAGCTTCCTATAAAGAAAAACAATTAATAACACACAAAAAAAAATGAAATTGAAAAAGAAGTGTCAAAAGGAGGCCATATTAGAACTGGCATCAATTAATTTCCTGGCTGACATTCATCGTTTCTTTTTAACCAGATTTAGTACGATGCTCTCTCCGCTGCCTCCTCCACGCAAGTTACAAAGTGTTTTACTTCTTTGTGCAACAAAAGCATTCTTCCATAATTTCATTAGCTTTCCATCAGCATATCCCCGAGCTCCCACACCAAATAACAAAAATCCACATTCCATAATTTTTCCTAACGCTCAACCAGTAGATCACTGTTCCATTCAAATTTGCCATCTTCTGCAATTACAAAATTATACTCTCAGAGCACAGTCAACTCTGCGATGATCTCGACCTACTTTTCCTTACTCCACATGATAAGGTCTCGTCTCTGTTGTGTAAGTGGCCAATGGGAAGATTAAAGTATTCTGAAAGTCTTCCGTCAATTTTAATATTCCTTGCCACGTTTCATCGGTTAACTGTACAATTGAGTGACTTTTAACCATGCTTGTTGTTACGGCTTCATGAAACTTCATTTTCTTTATACTCTATTTTTAATTGTTATCGTCCATTAAACTTTTCAACTTTCTGGTGTAGTAGCTTTTCTATTATTTAAGAACTTTTTGGCTTTTTCCATTGTTGCTGTTTCCAACTGTAGGATTTTCTTCTCCGTAGTGTATCACCTTAATGCATTGGCTAACGCCTCATTGTTATTTGACCTGTGTTATTGAGATACTTTCGTTTTGAACTCTTTACCTTGGGGTATTTGTAAGCTCTTTGCCTTATCAAATTCTTTCAAATTCAAATTTTTTGCCACAATATTTTTTTTAGTTTCCCTTATTCTTTATACATTCCATCGTATTTATCATGTTATCAATCATTTTTGATCTGTTATTTTTCCTTCATTACCGCAGATCGCAAGGACATATTTTATTGCTTTGTACTTGTTGCGAATAAATTCTAGGTACATACTGCAAATCTTATTAATTGATGGCTGCGCTCTCGCACTGCCAAACGTTTTTCCGTTTTGTCATTAATGTTGTCAGACATATCAAGCGTCTTTCCACTTGTCGCCCATCTTTCTGAGTAGATCACTGTATCACTCAAATTTTCCATCTTCTGCATGGTTCACAAATATTTCCCTATTGTCATAGCGAGTAATTTGTACGCATGCTCACAGTGTATTGCATATGACAGCTCCGCAATCGGATCCAGTACCATAATTATTAGGAGAAACAATTTTGCAATTTCGGCCCTTACTTTACTACATCTCAGGAGTGGCGCCCCACCTCAAACATATTGGTGCTAACGGCAGTCACTTTCCTGACCAAACATTAATAGTTGTTAAACCAGTTCCCTAAAAAAACAAAAGCAATAAACACGAACATCAAAAAACGAAAAAAAAATTAAATTTAAAAATAAATAAAAGTATTAATAAGGGGAGTACACTTTTCGATATCTAAATAAATACATTGTGGATATTCTATGGGGTTTATTACATTGCTTGTATAATTCACTGTAAGAATAAAAACTATTTCGAACTACTAAATGTATATTACTGCAGTACTGATAAGAAAATGACCCATCTTCTCTCTAGTATGTAATTCTTATGTTAATAAAAAAAATATCTCTTATTTATATTTTTTGGATTCGAATTACCATCATCTTTCCAACAATATATTCTTTTAATTGCACTATTATTGTAAGCTGAATAAACCTAAAATATATCAAAATGTAATACGAGTTTTATTTAGAAAATTCTTTTAAATATGCGTAACGTCAAACTTTGTAAATATTATATTATCATATCAGTGATCAGCATCTTTACTGATCTGGGGATTTTATTTTGTTTTAAAAATATGTTGAAGGTGGTAACGTACGTGCATTATATATTTTTTAGTGTTTTATTGGATAGATGTTCAGTTTCTTTTCAAAGCTCGGTGGATTAATTATCAGAACGTTTCTGATATTGTACTACACGTTCTTCTTATTAACATTTATCGTAGTCAGGAATATGTTTTTCTCCCTATCATCGAATGATATATACAATGTTTGTAAGGAATATAATGCTGTAAATATTATTTGGGCGTATATTTAGATACAAATACTATCTGTAACTCTAAGAATGGTCCGCAGATATTTCGTATGTCAGCATAAGTTTGCAATAATTTCTGATATTTTAATACTATTTGGGATTTTCAGCTTAATCATTAATATTTACATGTTACTAATATTTATATTCAATATGAATTAATAGAAATTTGTGGCATCTTATATTCAACCAAAATTAAAGAATATAACGTTTTGAATTAAAAGAGCTACTGTGAATTTGAAGCTAGATTTATAGGTTGGTTGTCTTTGGTGGGTTTTGTTTTACGGCATATCAACCCTTTTTAGGTCATTTAATGCAAAATCCAGTGATTTTGAAGAAAACGTTTTTAATAGAATATAATCAGTTTGTATTTAACCCATAGTTGAGACCCTAACAGGTACTACCACTCCCGGTCAGAGTGAACCTGGGAGCAATGATAATTAAGGGGTGGCTCCACACTCCCCAAAGCCAGCAATCCGGAGCCTTGCCATCGGATATGGTTTAAGGGCATATCCAAGACCAAGCTTTATAGGAGAAATATTACGTGCTATTTTTCCTCCACGAAAAGATATTATGTTTAATCGTTATGTTAAAAAATGATTACTGTAGTTTATATATAAATAGTAATGATATAATTTATGTCCGGTTTAATTTTAATGCTTCAAAAATGTATATCTCTGATAATTAAAAAAGATGCACGGGTTTCAAAATGTGAGAAAATGTTAGTAATATTTGTAATACTAGAAATAATACACAGGGTGCCTTCAATAATTTTGCAGAGTTTTCTCCAATTGACAATTCTATTGATAGTACACCTATGAAACTCTAGTCCCACTTCGAATAATCTCTTCCAGCTTAAATTCACTTGTACCGTTCAAACAGTTTCTGGATGTCCCATGGAAATCCTCTTGTGTACGCGTGTCAATGACTCTCGCCAAAGCGTCTTTCACCTCTTTAATTGTCTCATAACGACAGCCTTTAAGATCTTCCTTAAGCTTAGAGAATAACCGAATGTCACAGGGAGCAAGGTCTTGATAATATGAGAGACTATCGTGATGCCTACCTTGGACAAATATTCCGTGACAAGTATGGAGCACCCTTGAAGCCAACTTTGCGCAAATCTTCCACTTCTTCCGTTCCTCGCGAAAAATTTTGTGTACACTTCTCACACTATTCAAACTATGCATTAGTGTCTCTATAGAAACAAAATGGTCCTAATCCATGAAATTTCTTATTTGCCAATCATCTCTGGTGCTCTTACTGCTTCACTAACCCGCACAACTCTCATAATTCCTCACATGCTCCCTGTGTTCCAACATGCGCCCCCCGCTTCGGCGGCTCGGGGGACAAGATCAAAGTGTAGTATCTGTCCGACAGATTCTGCAAGCTATGACTAGCAAAGACCATATGTGGGGGTAACCCCACATATCTGACCTTGGTCATTGAAGGGGCAACCCTTCATACCAACAGTTTCTAATCCAGCTCCCATTTCCCACCTCTCGGGAGCTGGTCCCCCTTTCCCTCCCCTCCCCCTATCTCCACATTAAAAAAACGGCCTTGTGCCTAATTTGCTCAGTGGGGAAGCAAATAAATCCAACATGTCCTGTGTTCCTTGAATCTTATGCCACTACTAACCTTACGCTAGAGGCATTGAAAAATATTTAAAAGGTTTGAGGAATTTATGCGTTTCTGCGGCATTTTCCAAGTTTAAAGCAGACTTTTAATACATATCATTCTTAAAAGTGTTTTCATGCCAGAATCTATTTTTGAAAACTACCAGCTTAGTACATCCAGGCTTTAGTAGGATATATTCCAATTCCTGTGGTGGCTCTTCATTCGAGCCTGAAATCTAAAAACAGGTCAGTTCAATAATAAGACTGGATTTTCTAAGTGTTTACAATAATTTTATATGCATGTACAAAATATTTGGAAACTTATTGAAGCTACGTCATATATGCATGGTAATGATAGGTATACTTTTGTAGGTATTGCATATGTTATGTGCATTCGTTCAAGATGGTAATGTCTTATGGTAATCTGATTAATTTTTTTGTAATTATATATATATATTTTTCGTGCTGTAATATTTAAAAAATATTGCTGTTGTATGATTCGTGTAATTGCTTGTTGTTTCTTAATCAGAATAATGAGAAAAAGTGATCGAATAGGGAATTCTATTTAATATGTGATGTTTATGCTTCTTTAACGATTTTATACTATTTTACTCTAAATATAAGCGGTTTTTGTCATTAGAAATTCAGAAATCGTTGAGGAATAATTTGCTTTATTTCTAAAGGGCAAAACACATTGATAACTTAATGAATTTGAACTTTATAAACGGCTTATAATAAAGGCAATCAGAAAAATACTTAGTGTTCTGATATGGCAACATGCCCCTGTACATATGTACATATTTTCCTAGTGTAGCAGCACAGCTGAACCATAATAGATTTCTGTTACTTTAAACCTTAATTGAATATATTGTTATATTCTCTTCTCAAGTATGTAGATTTAAAACTGTTTTCCAATCATGAAACATAACAACATTAACAGATAGCAACGAGTGTATTACGTGTTAATATTAAAACAAAATTGGTGATTGTATTTAGACAATACTACAAGGAATAGAGAGATACTTATTGCAGTTAGATCTTGTCTCTAGACTAAGCAAAATGAACGTTCACCTGTATCATCGTTGTATAAAGTATCAGTATGTGTTTCCATACATACTCGGCTGTACAGGTTATTTATTTTTTATTTTTACTTTTTATTATCCCAAACACATATTTTTACCTTGGAACGGAAGGTGGTATCATTTACAGTCATGTTTAACAGGGAGGTATGAGGGGACTGAACAGCCAGATATTTGTTCAAAGTACATTTCAACACTTGCAGATTATTAATGTTAGAAAAGCAGAAAATACAAAAGGAATTTTAACATATAGCAATTCGAAGGAAGAAAATATTAGAGTAGGAGTTTTTTCGGCATCTAGGGATCCCAATAATGGAAGGGCAGCGCTTTGCTGCTTGATGGGTTAGTCAGGATTGTGTACGTCGTGAGAGCACGTGCTATGAGTTCATCAGATAACATTGTATTAAAATATTTATATAACAGGTAACTAAGACAATAACATTTCTTCTATTATTAATAGAGATTTCGTCTATGTCTCGATGAAACCGAATCGTTATGACTTAATATATTAAGGATGAAAAGTTCTGATTTCACTGTCTGAAGGTAACATTATTATGTCCAATTGATATCCGTATTTGTGAAACGGAGCAATTCATTTTACTCTTCTATTTCAGACTAATACAATATTAGGCTATGCTCAATTCGTGGTGGTTGTGTAATACACGATCTTTTGTCATTATACTGTACTACCATACACTACATCCGCTATATATGGTACGGAACCAAGAGTAGAATTTGTTTCGTTTTGTTTTTGTCATGATATAATCAATTAAGGAATCACCTGTTTGCGAGGGGGTATAGTTTAGTTGTTTTCTGTTTTCTATAGTTTCAATCTATTTAGTAACACTTCTGCATTTTGGAAGGTAGTAAAATGTATGTTGTATTACCACGAGACCACCCACCTAAGCATTATGTACTCGTTTATTTTAGCATTTATTCTGTTACGAAACCACCCTCGCATGTCGAGTGTCTTTTATTGAATGTTTTAGAATCAGTTCTGTTGGAAGGCAAGCGTACAGCCTTGTCTTATTCTATGATAGCGAGATTTAGTGAATATATGTATTGTACTGCTTATAAATATTCATTATCTATTTCCATATCTATCCTCAGATATAAAGGCAGGCAAATGTCCCGTTTGGCGATCGGCATTTATGTACTCAAAATACAAATATATTTAAGATAATATTTTTCAAACGAGGGTAGTAGTGTACCTGGTCTGTTATTCTGAGACACACTTAATCAGCAATAACTCTCTATGTTGGGGTTATAACAATATTTATTATGTTCTCAAGAAAGCATCCTCCAATGGATTACCTTCTCTTAATATAGTATATAGGGTATAGTGTTATACATGTTTATCATAAATACAATAGACACCATGCGACAAGATAGAGTATATATTGTCTTGTTTCCAAACGTTTAATGCTACAAATTCAGATAAAATTATTGTTTTATTTGTTTAGAACGTACCAATATTGGCGATGTACAAATTTTGTGTAGCAGAAAAATATCTGATATCATCTAAAAGAATATGTCTTCTAATTTATATTTTCATGACGAAGTAATAAAGAGAATTTCGGCTTATAAACGGATAATTATGTCTGATAATATATATATATATATTACAAAAGAAAATATTTTTCTTCTTTATCTGCCTTTGAAGCGTTGCGTTAGTTGAAAATGGAAAATAATTACGTACATAAAATGAATACGTTTTGGAAGCTGAAAACAGCACGTTTTTAATATATAAACAAATGTATTTGCTTATATCAGATATATTTCGATGCTAAGCATCCTTATCAATGAAGAGTCTGTTTTTTCTTTTTTTTCTTTTTCTTGACCGCATGGTGGAATTCTGCGAGCGAGAGTGATTTTAGTAACCCGAAGGTCTTGGTAACGGCTTGATATTTAAAAAATGAAAAAATAAAAACAGTTATCAGCAGGGATTGTCGCGCCAGCCGCGCAAAATTGAAATTAGGAACTATTTTTTTCTTCTTTATCTGCCTTTGAAGCATTGCGTTAGTTGAAAATTGAAAATAATTACGTATATAAATGAACACGTTTTGAAAGCTGAAAACAACGCATATTTAATATTAAAACAAATTTATTTGCTTATATCAGATATATTTCGATGCTAAACATTCTTATCAATGAAAGGTCTGTGTCTTTTTTTTTCTTCTTTTTCTTGACCGCGTGGTGACATTCTACGTGCTAGAGTGATGGTAGTAGCCCGTGTCCTTGTTAACGGCTCGATATTTAAAATAAAAAAAAAATAAAAACAGTCATCAGCAGAGGTTGTCACGTCAGTCACGCAAAATTGAAATTAGAGCAGAATTTTTTTCTCCTTTATCTTCCCATGAACGGTTGTGTTAGTTGAAAATTGAAAATAATTACGTATATAAATGAATACGTTCTGAAAGCTGAATCAAGCACTTTTTAAATATATAAACAAATGTATTAGCTTATATATATATATATATATATATATATATATATATATCTGTCTGGTTATATATAAATATATATATATATTTATATATATACACATGTATATATATATATATATATATATAATATGAATTACAATTAAATTTACAAAAATGGTCAAAGATGGTAAACCTAAAATATATTATCAATAAAAAAAAATAATATTTATAAAGTAATATCAACCAGCTGTAAATCTCAATAAAACCAAATAGGAGATAAAACTTATAATAAGAGCAAACAGTTAATAAAACATGTTAAAACACTTTGAAAAAGAGTTAAAAACATATTTAATCTTAAAAGGAAACACTTAATAAATGGATAGTCCTTAATTTGCGGAGTTTCGAAGAAATACTTTCGTTCTCATCAGAGGGTAGGAATTAGCAAAATGCGGAATCAGACTTTGCATACAAAGGTATTTGATGAAGCTGCAAATAAGTCAAAGATCTTACTTGATGACAAAAAGAGAAACAGAAGGAAGGTGAGGAAAAAGATGGTTACACGTGAATGGATAGTCTGGTAAAAGGTAAATTATCCAATAACGGAAAATCCAAAAATATAAATTAAAGAAATGTAATTGAATTTACATTCGCACAAGTAAAATCCAAGGAAATCACGTAATTGGAAGATTGTCCAAAATAATCCAAATGGCCGAAATCCATGGAATAATTCAATAATTTGTACAAGGAAAATGGGTAAATTCTAATAATATCAATAAAAGAAAAATAAGAAATGCGTTTGACACTGCTGCTGAGACAGAATGCCGAGACCTTACGTGTAATTATATTCATGCAGATATTCTACATAATGTATACATGCATAATATTTGCGAAAAATGTTTATAGTTACTACAAAATTGTTTCCATATATATTTATGTATACGAATATATTTTTGTTTAATAAATTTGTCTATCAAACTCCTCCTAGATGTGTTGGTCTACAGACATGAAACTTCATATATAAGGTATTTGAATCCATGCAAAACTTTATATTTGGGTTTTAGCCCGGAGAAATACGGTGCAAAAGTGTGAAAATTAAAAAATGAAAATTAAATTTGCCAGGTGAAGGTCGAACGCAGGCATTACGAATGCATAACGTCATAGCTATTGGTTCATGTTTTAATTTTTAGCCTTACAGTAAACATGTTTTCATAGCCCAATCATTAACGTCAGAGGCAAAATTAACTGTGAGCTGAACGTTTTGGTTTCGATTCTCGGTGGTGCCGCATAAGTCTTCTTTTTATACTTTAATTACCATTACTATATATTGCATCCAATCTATATATACATATATATATATATATATTGTGTACAGAAAGTTGTTAGTTGAGACAGGTCATTGGTACCGTCGGTTTCAAGCCCGATAATAAGGCCCGTTTAAGGTATCCTTATCGAGCTCTCTTCAGCCAATATTCGTCTCGAGACGAATATTGGCTGAAGAGAGCTCGATAAGGATACCTTAAACGGGCCTTATTATCGGGCTTGAAACCGACGGTACCAATGACCTGTCTCAACTAACAACTTTCTGTACACAAAATATAAGTACGCTCTTAAAATTTGGATTTTCCTTTTAATTGAGCACTCTGCTGGAATTCTTTTTCCAAAAAAACTAATCATATACATATATATATATATGTATATATATATATATATAACTAACTATATATATGCATATATATATATATACATATATATAACAGACAATACTACAAGGAATAGAGACATACTTATTACAGTTTAATCTTGCCTCTAAACTAAAACAAAACAAAAAATGTTCACCTGTATCAGCGTTGTATAAAGTATCAGTATGTGCTTCCGTACATACTCGGCCATACAGCTTATTTATTTTTTATTTTACTTTTTTATTATCCCACAGACATATTTTTAACTTAAAAAGGAAAGCAGTATCAGTCACGATCATGTTTAAAAAAGACGCATGAGGGGATTGAGCAGCAAGATGTTTGTTCACGGTACATTTAAAAGCATATATATACTATAGAAACCATGCGACAAGATAGATTATATATTGTCTTTTGTCAACACGTCTAATGTTCAAATTAAGATGAAATTATTATATTATTTGTTGAGAACATATCAATATTGGCAATGCACATTTATACTTTCATGACTAAGCAATAAAGAGAATTTAGTCTCATAAACGGATAATTTTGTCTGGTTATATATATATATATATATATATATATATATATATATATATCAGCCTATATATCTATAAAAGTGAAAGCGTCTGTGTGTCTGTCTGTGTGTCTGTGTGTACATTTTCAAACGCAATAACTCTGTCAATTTTCAGTCTACGGACTCAAAATTTGATATACAGGGTATTGAGATTTTGGAAAATCTTTTTAATCCGTGTTCGGCCAGAAATATTTCTATCAAGAGGTCAAAGTTCAATGATTTGGCCTTTGAGGAGTGTTTTTATTTTAATTCGAAATATTTACTCTTCTCAATACGAATTTATTAATACATACATACATGAAAAGTATTCCTTTTTTTGTTATTTTCTATTTATCCATTTACAACTTAATTATCTGTTCTTGGTTTATTTTATCTAACAATAAGGACAGATAAATGCACTCTGTATACACGTTTGCATACACACCCATTTTTATTACACTAGAAGATATACCTGGCGTTGCCTGGTATAAAACGTAATGTTAAATTCCTTAAAAAATGTGGCGTAAAAAACGTAAAAGGAAGCGACATTTGCATGCAAGTATTTTGCGTTTTTCTAAGTAGTTCACTTCTTGCAAGTAAAAATAATGCCCCAGCTAAATTCAAAAATAAAACCAAAAGACAGTGAGTCAAGCATTATACCAATAAAGCAGCTTATCATTATCTTTATAGAGTTTAAACCCCTGTGAAACAGTTGGCGAACACATACAAATCCGATGATTTTCGGCTATTAGATGCGTCCTTCTCAGGGTGACAACCGATTATAAAGTTACCACATATCTGAATACACTTATAAACAAGATTTCAAGTATGCATATAAAACATCCACTGAGTATATAGGTTGACAAGTGGCCAAACACACATCATCACATTTAATGATATATAAATCATGCTATTTTTAGTTTTATTTATTTATAATGTCTTTATATATTTTTACCTACTATATGTTTGTGCACGAACACACCCAAACGGACGTATAACTGTGTGTTTACATACTCCCAGATTTCACAGCAACAACCATTTTGCTATTTATCCTCTTCAAATTGAAAGTACATACACTGTCCTAGGCATCGGTGGAACTATTCCGTGTTTGAAACGAATAACAGTAACACAACCATATTAAAATTTATTATTATTATTATTATTATTATTATTATTATTATTATTATTATTATTGGTTCAGAACGAGCTTTTACACAGGGCATGAAAGACCTCTACTTGAAAACAACTTGTGGTGTTCTCTGGAATCTGAATGTCAACACGTCTGCCCAAGTTCCTAATACTCTCCACCTCTCTAAATAATATTTGCAAATGAATTTGTGTTACCGCACCATTGATTACCATTGATTTCTCGCTTGAAGCATCAAATAGTATCCACTAGAATTTGATGGGCAATTAGCTTCCCAAGGAATTATTATTATTATTATTATTATTATTATTATTATTATTATTATTATTATTATTATTATTATTATTATTATTATTGTTTGGAATCTTAATCGACGTTTGTTTACCTGCATATATATATATATATATATATATATATATATATATATATATATATATATATATATATATATATATATACCCAAAAAAAATTAAACAATTCTTCAGTAAACTGATATGCCCTACTTCAGCTCTATGGGGTGGCTTTGCATAAAAGTATGATGGTGGTTCTGACTGAATACTTGGATAGTTACAATACTGGTGCGATTTTCATGTGAAAATAAAACTCCTACAAATGTTTGTCATGGGTCTGTGTAGTAATAAGGAGTTCGATATATATATATTCACTCTTGATTCTTGTGTGCTGGTACGCCGTCGCTTAAAACGTAAAAGGTTTTGATTGTGCTGTAGGTTGATCAATTTTGTTCATTCAGGACATCATAGGTTTATCTACAATACTGCTCTTTGTCCCATTGTTTTATTCTATACAATACTTCAATAACTTGTTCTTTTATACAATTCTTGCTGTCTTTTTCCATTTCTATATTAAATAATGAGTTGCACATTAATTTAATAGCAGCGCATATATTGTTAACTTATTTGTGGAATGATTCTTGAAGTCTATTTTTTGCACGTGACTCTGGAAAGAATGCTCTTCATACAGGTTGTGTGTTTCCTTAACTTCATCGAGATCCGTTGCCCGCTTGGGACCTGCATTCAGATATCCTTTCAATGCAGCAGCCTCGTGGTAAGTCGAATCGCTTCCGCGGAACCTTGCACTTGGTAATTGTTCTGTTCATGTGCTTTGTCTAGAGGCATCGCTTAGAATGATCGCTTACCCTTCTGGAAATACCTATTTTTCTCGAACTTATTTCTATTTGATGGCGTAAGATTTTGCATGTCTTTTATGTATACTGGTTACAAACGAAAGTAATTCACGCGATCAAGTATGATGAATCATCGTGCAAATCCTTTCAACACTTCTACATTGAAAATAACAATTTTCCCTGGTGGGACCGAACACAGATAAGCACTTCCAGCTTCAGCTGATGTATCCCAGAATGTAAAGTTTGAACTGTTTTCTGCCATATAAGTTCTCTTGTCTTCAATGAGTATCCTCATCAATCAAACTTGAACGTTTAAAAAGTCATGGTAGTCACTTGATGTGCATACCGTTTCTCGTAAATTGGACAGTATTCACTAAGGAATCAGCAGGAACATCACTATCAATCAAAGAGGTACAGCAGCCATATATTTCCAAGCGATCCCCAGCGATTCTCTCCAATGCATCTTCAGTATGTGAACATCTTAGGATAACGACATATGAAGACACTCCTATGATTTCAGGCACATTTAACTTCGCATCTTTGATGAAAGCAAAAAAGGTTGATCCATAACACTAACATTATATCCCTTGGTTTCACTCTTATATTTACAGGTACAGACTCCGGTTCTTTCATACCTACTGCTTCTGTGAAGTTAAAAGCATCTGTGCTGCAGGCAAAAACCGGACATAATTATCTGAAAAGGGTTGGATTTCTAATGTGGGTATGTTATGAGCTTTCAACCCATCCCTTGGTCAATTTCTGTAGGAAAATAGAACACCCTGATACACACGTTATGGGACGATCCTTAAGTTGTTTGTTACCTTGGATTGTAATCCATATTGTATAGTGCTTCTACTGTGAACACCCCAGCAATAACTTGCACAGTAATTCCCAACCCCCTATTGGTATCAAGTATACAATAGCAGGTATCAGTCCGTCTTCAACTTATATGCTTTCATAGCAAACACTAATCCCAAGTTCATGAATATAGCTCAATAATTTCTTGTTTGAATGTGAACACTAAAGCCTTTATATAACCGAATTGATGGCAATTCGGACTTTTGCTGACGTGGTTTCTCTGCTGTGTTTGTCTTTTCTTTGCAGTTGAATCTAATATAAGATATTTTTGCAAATTTGTGGCTGTCTGCTCTTTGACGTTTAATCCATATAGTAAAATGTAGATATAAAATGGGTAAGATTCGTACCGAGTCATTTGTGCCATCTTATGTGAAACTTTGATTGAATGTACAGAATTGTTTTTGAAATTACTTGCCGTATTAACCTTGCCACATGTATCATTGAGAGCGTATTCGTCTAAATATCACACGAATTTTGAAGACTTTTATTAAAGAGAATAATAGTATGCTTGCGTGTTTGGGTTTATTGCCAGTTTGCAATGTTTATGTTCATTTGTTTCTCATACCGCGATGATGTAAGGCAAACTACACATATTTAGTACATATCTGCAAATGCAAATATGCACTTTATCGCTTCAATATTTGCTTCAATAAACGATATTAATTCTGGAAATAACCTCGCATCTGTCATGGATTCAGCAGTTGAATCTGAAAAAGTAGCCAGATAATGTAACTTCTGTATTGAACATGGAATGCATCAATGCATTGCAAAATATATTAACTATTGTAATTAATCTTGACTTGAACACATCTACAAATAATCAAAAATACTGCTATCAAAAACGGATGTTCTCAGTCTGCTGTATCGATCAGTATAGATGCACTTGTGTATAACGATAAGAGCATTATATCAACCAAAGGAAGTTATCGAAATATTAACAATTAAACTGTCCATGGCAATATCGAAGTTTGCATTAGAAAGCAAGCTAACGACACTAAAGTTATTAATGCCATGTGAAGGAATGAAACCTGTTCCAAAGGGGACAAATAGAAAAAAAAACTATTATTGTTTTCTAGAACAAAGAAATCCTCTATTTATTTTCGTCGTAATGTGGATCTTCGTGTCTGAGGAAAGTTATAACAGAATGAGATACCAAATGTGGGAACGAAAATAAAATGAGTCTAGTCTGCATGTGAGCAAACATTTTAACTTGAATGCCTACTTGACTCTGTCTTCGAATGTCTAAGTGTTTCATGCACAGTGGTTTGTCAGGTCTACCTTGCATGAAGATGGTTTTCTCTACAAGGGGCCTTTGATTCAAAACAACAGAGTAGCTGCGACTTAAACGATTTCTTCATAGCGATATAACATGAGAAATGGTGCACCTCTTCAGAGTGGTCTTACCTCATTTAAAAACACAGACCTTGATTATCTGCTAATCTTGTTCTGGAAGCCCAAGAGACCACAACAAATATACTATAACATATTTAAATCGTCAGTTAGGAAGAGGAAACTATTGTATTCATTATCTTTACTTGGTCAGTGCTTGCGATACATAGAAACCTTTAATGAAATATTCGGATAACTATATTGTAGAAAAAAAAATCGTGCAAACCTTTTACCACTGGCAACGCCCGCTTCAGAGAGTGAAAGAAGAAGAAGAGAATGGCCACTGCGTCTATTTATAGACTAGAGATCATGGGAAGAGTATGCAAATAACTTTGGACGGTTTTGTCCTATAAAAAGCCTGTATTTGGGAGAGAGGGTGTCTTTTTTGTTTGGCAGAAGCAATTGCTGTCAGAAGTGTATTGGACTGCAGGATTGAAGAGTGAAGGTTGAGTTGAGGGGTCACTGTATTTAACCACAAGCTATTCCGGCCAAAAACAGATCATGGAATCTGGGATTTTGAGATTG
Source organism: Euprymna scolopes (assembly GCF_053919585.1). Taxonomy (NCBI): domain Eukaryota; kingdom Metazoa; phylum Mollusca; class Cephalopoda; order Sepiida; family Sepiolidae; genus Euprymna; species Euprymna scolopes. The sequence goes on from NC_136491.1 coordinate 83,657,184, forward strand.
GGAAAAGATGTGATACCACTTTTAGTGGAGAAGGTGATGTAGTCGGATAGATAAAGAAAGTAAAACTGATGGCTAAGCTTCAACATGTGCCAGACCTTGCCAGTTTTATTCCACTTTTTTTTCAGGGAGATGCACTCGCTCTCTATCTTTAGATGAATAATGCAGAACAAGAAGATGCAGAACTGATAGAGATGAGACTCGTGACCGCCTTCACTGAGGGACCTTTTGAGGCATACGAAAAACTGCAATGATTCAAGTGGACAGGAGAATCGGTGGGTGTTTATGCTTATAAAATCAAAAGATTGGCTGGACTGGCGGGATATCTGGGAAGAGGGGTGGAACATACAGCCAAACTGGCATTCATAACTGGATTTCCAGACGATGTATCTGTGGCATTACAGCAGCTACCGAACATAGAGAGAATGGATGTCAGCAAACTGATACCGACTGCACGGCTTTTCGTCAGCAAAAGGGTCGTAGAACCTCGGACATTGGCCGCAAGTGCGCAAACTAATGAGACTAATAAGGGAAAGAAAGAATCAAACCTTTAGTGCTTTAGATGTCAAGGACCGCACCTAAAAAAAGATTGCACAGAGATCCCTAGGTCCAGGGCAACATGCTACAATTGTGGAAAATTTGGCCACATTGCGAGATATTGTCCTCAGATTCAGGGAAACGGGCAAGGGGGAGCTTCTGCGCCGCAAGCTAACCTAGCAATGAAATGAAGGCGCGATACTGGCCTCTTCCTATAATAGGAGTTGAGGTGAATGATTCTGTAATGACTGCACTTGTCGATACTGGGTGCACCACTACTTTAATCAATTCCAAACTTTTGAAGGGATATGGAAGCAGCGGTACAGTGAAAGCAGTTGATAGGAGGAATATAGAATGTAAAGGAGCCAGACAAGTGGAGATAAAAGTCTGTGGATTGCACGTAAAGGCGAGGGCAATCTTGATGAATCACATCGTTGATGGGATCGACGTCACAATTGGAATGGACGTGATTAATGAGCTGGGAGGTGTAACTATAAAGAAAGCCAAAGTGAAGTTTTGAGATATACAATGTGCCGTGGCTGCCCATCAGCTGAATGTTTGCAAAATCGAGGATAAAGACTTTGAAGCAAACTTCGATGGAGATAAATGGACAGTAAGATGGACATGGAAGGGAGATCCTACAGTATTGCAGAACAAAGTCCAATATTATAAAAACTCTCTGGAAGGCGATAAGAAATTAGAATTCGAGAAAGAGGTGGAAAGATGGATATCGGATGGTATTCTGTTACCATGGAAAGGAGAAAGAAAAGGCGTGTTTCCATTGATGGCAGTATTTCAGGCCACAAAAGGGAAAGTTAGGCCAGTGTTCGACTTTCGTGAGTTTAACCGTTTTGTGGCGTGTCATACAGGGAGCGACATAATAGATGTATGTGATGAAAAGATAAGAAAGTGGAGACAGTTGGTATGAGGGACCGCAATAGTGGACCTTAAGTATGACTACCTGCAACTACATGTGACAAAGGAACTATGGCAGTACCAGCTGGTCTGTTATAAAGGAAAAACCTATTGCCTAACACGATTAGGATTCGGATTTAATGTCGCACCAAAGATTATGGCAGCCATTTTAAAAACAGTATTAAAGAAAGGAAGTAGGACGAAAGAGGCCACTGATTCATACATTGATGATATAATGGTAGACGTAAGGAAAATATCGACACAGGAAGTTGAGGAACATTTGAAGGGGTTTGGGTTAGCAGCAAAATCTCCGGAATCCCTGGACGGAGGAGCGGCACTGGGCCTTAAGCTTATGAAAAATAAGATGGGTGCACTAATGTTCAGGAGAGACAACGAGATCCCAGAGATGGGAGGAGAAATTAGTAGGCAGGAGCTATTTTCGATATGTGGTAAATTATTGGGGCACTATCCAATTGCTGGATGGCTGCGATTAGCAGGCAGTTATGTGAAAAGAAGAGCAAATGGAATGGATTAGGAAGAAAAAGTTGATTGCAGAACCATGAAAGTGATGCAGGAAGTTCTAGCTGAGGTGAAAAAAGAAGACCCTGTTAATAGCGCTTGGCACATACCTGAAGTGAGCACAGGAGTCGTGTGGTATGATGCAAGCAATGTTGCAACTGGCGTGGTTGTCGAGATTGGCGGTGTGGTGGCGGTGTGGTGGCGGAAGATGCAACTAGTCTGAGGAAAAGTGATGACTTTAATCACATTAACATAGCTGAATTAGATGCTGTTCTAAAGGGTGTCAATTTAGCTATCAAATGGAGACTGACAAATATTGAAATAAGAACTGATTCAGCCACTGTACTCAGTTGGGTGAACTCTACTGTGGAGGAAAGTGGCAGAATACGAACAAAGGGTGCCGGAGAAGTGATAATAAAGCGGAGATTAGGGATGCTTAGAGAGTTGATGTCTGAAGTGAAACTGCAAATAAAAGCAGTGTTTGTGCCTTCTGAAAGAAACAAGGCAGATGCGCTAACACGGATAAAAAAAACAGTGGTTAATTGAGAAAGAGGACGCCGATATGCTGTCTTGGAATTGGAGAAATTAAAGAGTTGCATGACATGCATCACATGGGAGTGGAGAGAACATTATATTTGGTGAGGCAAGTGGATCCGAATGTAAAACGGGAAGAAATTCAGATGATAGTAAAGAACTGTGTTCGGTGTTAATCGATCGATCCTGCCCCAAATATACATAATCCTGGGGAAATTGGAGTTTTAACGAACTGGACGAGACTAGCTATTGACAAAGCACACTACCGAGGGGGAGCGTACTTATCAATAATTAGATGTGGGCCAAGTAGACTGACGATATGGAAGGAACTGCGAGTGGAAGCCGCATCTGCAGTTGCAACTGAATTAGAAAAGGTGATGCTTGAACGAGGTCTAGTAAGGGAGGTGATAATGGACAACGGCACTGTTTTTCGCTCAGAAATCTTTCAGACGATGCTAAAAAAATGGAAGATTAAAAGTTATTACAGGGCAGCCTACAGACCTAGAGGAAATGGCATTGCGGGGCGACATCATCGGACCGTGAAAGCAATAGCTGAGAGAGGGAGAATATCGCCTGAAGAGGCCACATTTTGGTACAACATGTCCCCTAAGGTCGGGCACAGAGATGACACCGTACCACATAGAACAATCTTTAATTACGAATGGAGACATCCTAGAGACATGTCATCGTAAATGAATGATCAAGGACAAGCCAGAATCCAAATAGGAGAAGAAGTTTGGGTGAAACCGCCTAATGCCCGATGCACAACGCAGTGGGGAAGAGGAGTGATAACAGGAGTGCATTCCCCAAACAACTTAAGTGTCAATGGAATGCCACGACATGTTTTAGATTTAAGGCGTGTGATCCATTTAGGTGATGAGGATGGTGGTACTGAGCCAGGGAGTGATGAAGATGAACCGGTGCCGATGCAGAGACCGCAAAGAGAACGCAATGCGCCGATCTGGACACGGGATTATGAGATGTGAATGATCTTTAATGATCATGGGGGCGTGTAGTAAAAAAAAAAAATCGTGCAAAATTTTACCACTGGCAACGCCCGCTTCAGAGAGTGAAAGAAGAAAGAAGAAGAAGAGAATGGCCACTGCGTCTATTTATAGACTAGAGATCATGGGAAGAGTATGCAAATAACTTTGGACGGTTTTGTCCTATAAAAAGCCTGTATTTGGGAGAGAGAGTGTCTTTTTTGTTTGGCAGAAGCAATTGCTGTCAGAAGTGCATTGGACTGCAGGATTGAAGAGTGGAGATTTAGTTGTGGGGGTCATTGTATTTAACCACATATATTCATCATCTAGAGATAAGGTGTTAGCTCCAAGATAAGAACCCATTGGTTTTTAGAACTTGCTGAAGTATAATAAAACAGAAATGATAATAGCCTTAAAAATTCTATCTATGGTGTTGCAAAGGTAGATATGTAAAATTAGTTAATGTTTACGTATTAATATATAGGAAATATCGATTATCTTTAATAAAAACATATAACAATATTTAACGTTATAATAACAACGTATCAAAAGATAGAACGTTACTTAGAACACCTTATTTCTAAATATTTAGTTTAGCATTCCTCGATTGACCTGCGCACAAGAACACATTTTGTATAAGATACATTCAACCGGCTCTAATATATACCACTTTTCGTGTCTTTAGTTTATAATAACATTTGTATCGATAAATATGAAAGTTTTGTCAGCACAGTTTACGCGTATATCAAACCAACCAGGTTTACATCTTTATTCTTGCTAAATACTTTAATTTTTACAAAGCATATGTTCTTTAAATTTATAAAGATAATATCATAGACAGCCTCAGGAATCCCTATAATATTACGAAATATAACAGTTACTTTTAGGCCACATACAACCATCAATATTCATTCTACTTTGATTTCAACCAAAAAATTACAAATTGCAAAGATGCATTTTTTATAGATAAAAAAAATATGAGTAACTACTATATTAAATGATGAGGATAGTGACGTTGGTGGTAATCATAGCAATTACTAAAATAATTATGCTGATAATAATAGTAATAACAACACTAATGATGCTGATAATAATAATAATAATAATAATAATAATAATAATAATAATAATAATAATAATAATAATAATAATAATACTTCTCTTCTTTTCCTTATCATTTACTAAGAGTTATCACACATTAGTATTATTCAGAGAAGCTCCACGAGAATAATTCGTGGTGTTCATTGGACTCTGGGTGACAGCAAGCTCCTCATACACTGATACCGTCAGTATTCCTCTATCCTTAGGTTTTATTCTGTTCCAGTTTCTAATAATAATAATAATAATAATAGTAATAATAATAATAATAATAATAATAATTATTATTGTAATTATCGATGATTATTATTATTATTATTATTATTGTTAGTTGTAGTAGTAGTAGTATGTTTTTATTATTATTGTAGCTATTATTGTTGGTGTTGTTTTGCTATCATTGCTATTGTTGTTGCTATTAATATTACTGTCGATATTAGTGTTACTATTATGACTGTATATTTTATTTCTATTGTTGTTGGCGGTGGTAATGGTAACAGTGATGGTCGTAGAGGAAAAAGGTCCAGAGGGGATCCTTGGTTGGGAACCCTCCTAGAGATGATGTCTCGATAAAACTATCGGTGGTGGTGTAACCTAAAATTCACTAACCCCATTTATTGGAGAATGTCAAATCGAAGTATTGAAAATAACGATGTAAATGAGGCTAAAACATCTTGCGATGGTCTCACGTCCGGTAGGTGTCCCACCGGTCAACAGGGTGGGTCATGTCGTCATCATACAACTGTTCGAAATTTTGAGGATGTGCCTGGATATAGGGGGAGTGAGAATTGCCAGAGAAGGCCCCTAGACACAAAGGGAATTTGAACAAGAATGTCAAAAAAGCAATGGGCGGATGAGGAAAGAAAAATACTGTGCGCATGCTTTGTAAGAAGTGAAAGTACCAAATCTGATGGATATATCCGGAAAGTGAAGGAAAAATGGGAATCGAGAGGAAGTGGAACTAGAAATGTCGCGAATTTAATATCCCAGTTAAAACAAATAAAAAAAAAAACAATCTAATATCAGTGATTGCAAGAACAGAGATTGAACGGATGGTTAGGAATGAAATGAATAACGAAAGTAAAATTGATGAAACTAGTTCTGATGAAATCATTGAAAGTGTCGAAGTAAAGAAGGGAAATGTAAACGATGAGGGGAGGCGGGCAACTAAGGAGGAATGGAATCCTATGGTTAGGTGAAGTGATGAAAAGGAGTTTGAAGGATCTAACGCAGATGAGATCATTGACTCTGAAACAATGGAAGCATTGAAAGGAGCAGATGTATGGAGAAGTGGTTATGAAGTTCGATCTTTTACTTCTGTAGAAAAAAGAAGTACTTCAGAAGCTAAGAGAAGTTCTTCTTAGTGACGAGATCATATATATTCGAAACATGAAGAGTAGTGATATGCGGAAGGTGAAAAGCGAGGTAAAATAGTTCAAGGAGTAATTCACAACATCATAAGAAAGAACATATCGATTACAGAACTTTACATGCTTCTGTATGGAGCATCATACGTTATTGCGAATCTTCTTGACTTAATACAGAAAAAAAAGAGAGAAATGAAGGTAAGAAGGCTATACTGGCAGAGGCGCATTGAAGAAAGTATTAAACGGTGGCGGAAGGACATTGGTAGAATCGAGAAAATAAGAAAAGGAGTTAAAGTAGGGCAGAAAGCCAAGGACGAGCTTGGAAGGAGGTATAGATTGCTGGAAAAGGTAACGATGACCGTTCTAACATTGTTTAAAGAGAAGATCAACACTAGTGATATGAAAATTAGGAACATTGTTGGAAAAAGTGTTGCGTTTCGGCAGAACAACCTTTTAGAGAACAATCGGTTTCAGCTGTATAAATAATTAAATGGTAGTAAATAGGCGGGAAATAACAACACTTCAAAGGCAAATGAGTCCAGGGAGTTCTGGTGTGGGATTTGGTCTGTCGAAGGGCGATATAATAAGAAGGCTAGCTGGTTGAGAATGGTCAGAGAAAGGCTATCAGTAATGTAGAATATGAAGAACGTGAAGGCTGGCATACGAAGGATGACAAACTAGTAGGCACCTGGTCCAGATGGATTGATTGATTTCAGGTTTAAACAGTTTTAATGCCTTTATCCGCCTATAGTAACTGTCCTGCAAAGAGTCGTATAGTCAGGAGATGTCCATGATTGGCTCGTGAAGGGAAGGGCGACACGAATTAGGAAAGATCTTGCAAAGGGAACAGATGCCAATAAGTATAGACCAATTACATGTCTACCACGAATGTGAAAAATGTTAATTGGAATCTTTGCAGAAAAAATATGAATATCTTGAGAGTAATGGTGTTTTCCCTGGTGAACAGAAAGTGTGTCGGAAAAGCTCGAGAGGTACCAAAAAGCAACAACCGATAGATAAGGCAGTAATGCAGGATGCAAAGACGAAGATGAATCTAAGTGTGCATTGATCGATTACAGAAAGGCTTATGACATGGTTCCTCATTCATGGATACGTGAAACACTATTGATGATGAAGCTTGCCGAGAATGTGGGAGGGCTTATAGAGACAAGTACGGCTCAATGGAAAGCGGTGCTGACAACAAACACAGAGGTAATGGGCAGGTTGGCATTAAACGTAGAATATTCCAACGAGATTCGTTATCAACACTTGTTTTTGTAATGATAATGATGCCACTTAGCATCTTCTTGAAGAGAGAAAAACTGGGGTATAACTTAGGATCTTATGGCAGACGCCTTAACCGTCTATTGTTTATGGATGATTTCAATATATTCAGTAGAAATTAAAAATAAATAGAGAGACTGATAGAAATTGTGGGGGCACACTCAGAAGAGATTGGGATGGAGTTTGGGATTAGTGAATGTACGATGCTGGTGATCAAAGGAGGAGTAAAGGTCCATTCGAATAAAATAGTGCTGCCAAATGGAAAAATCATGACAGAAATAGAAGATACAGGATATAAGTATTTAAGAGTGTTGGAGGGCGTAGGCATCATGAACAGAGACATGAAAGAGAAAGCCAGGAAGGAGTATCTTAGAAGAGTGAAACTAATTGCAAAGTCGAAACTGTATGGAGGAAACCTAATGAAAGTAGTGAATGCATAGGCAGTCAGTGTTTTGAGATACAGTGCGGGAATTTATAATCGTCTGACAAGGATTTGAATGCCATGGATATCAAAACAAGAAAGGTTTTAGCAATGTTTGGTATATTTAACATTAGAAGTAGCGTAGCGATGCTGCATCAAAAGAGGAAAGACGGTGGGAGAGGATTTAAAAATGTAAAAGATTGTGTTAGAACCGAAGAGATGTCCTTGAAAGAGCATGTGGTTAGAAGTGAGGAGTGTATGGTTAACCTTGAGGCCAATGAAGTGGAGGTATGTGAGACCAAGGGTCATTATGTGAAACATATGGATAGAGAAAGGGCAGAGTAACTTGCTAGGAGAAAATACATTGACCGTTCTCCAGGATATAGAAGTGGCTGATGAAATATCATGGAAATTGCTAAGACCTAGGTATCTGGCTTAGAGTACTGAAGATTTTGTTTGTGCAGCACAAGAGCAGACGTTAGGAACACGGCTGTTCATAAAAATGATTCTAGAAGTTGCTGCAGAATGCCGGATTTGTGGTAAGACATCAGAGTCAATTGCGGACCTTGCAGCAGGAGGTACTGGATTGGCCAAGAGAGAGCACCGCAAATTACACGATCCCATGGGAATCCGGATATATTAGGAGGTGTGCAAGAAGGTTTGGGTGAAGTGTGCTGGAAAATGGTTTGAGGAGGTGCCTGATGAAGTAAGAACAAGTGAGAATAGCAAGGTAGAGATATGGTGGGACAAACATGTCATAACGACCAAGCAATTGGAACATAATTGTCCGGATTTGGTCGTCATTGACAAGGTCTCAAAAGTTGCAAATTGTAGACCACAGTACCCTGGGACAGGAATGTGAGAGAGAAGGAGAACGAGAAGTGGAGCAATTATGCTCCATTAACCTTGGAGGTAAGGCGTATACACGGAGTTTAAAAACAAATAATCCCGGTCGTAGTTGGGAGGCTAGGAGTAATATCAAGTCCTTTGGATGGACAATTGGAAAAACTATGAATCCCTGATGTTTTAGGTGGCCTTTAGACCGCTGCTAATGTAGGTACCACCAACATCCTTAGTAAAACCCTTGATCTTTGAAGCTTCTGGTTTGGAGCCGGAATTGAGCCAAATACCTTCCCTTTACAGGGACGTAGATACAGAAATAATAATAATAATAATAATAATAATAATAATAATAATTATTATTATTATTATTATTATTATTATTAGTAGTAGTAGTAGTAGTAGTAAGAGTATAAGGAGAAGATTTATCCAGTTTTATTTTTTTTGACTAGGGTTATGTTAGTCTTTGTTAGACCTTACTTCTGTTATAGTTTCTATTAATAGCACTACTACTACTACTACTACTACTACTACTAGTGATAATATTACCAATAAAAATAATAATACCGATAATGATAAAATAACATAATAAAAAAGTAATATTTATTATGTTATTTTATCATTATCGGTATTATTATTTTCATTATCAGTGTTATTATAATACCCATTAGTATTATTACTAATATAATAATGAGCAATACTAGAATGGGAGCAAAAAATATTATTCTTCATAATGTCTATGTTGTTATTTTTAAAAAAAATTTTTCAACATGTGATTTGGATCAATACATACACATATACGTGTATTAGTTGCTGCTACGATTAAAACGTCTTACACTTTTTTTCTGTATTATCCCGAAGATATATCAAATTATGTATAAGAAGTTCTGTCAAGATAATATGGAGGTGGCAGGAAAGGTATATAGCAAGCTAAATAAAAGATGGCTGATTTACATTGACTTAAGAATAAAGCACATTAAAGAATTTCGAACAATACGCAATTATAGATCTATATATATAAAGTAATAACATTCGTGTGTGTGTTTGTCTGTGTGTACAACTCCCGATGATCCAAGAAATATGAAGTGTCTATAGTGGGCGTACTCCCCTCCTGGTCAAGAAATATTAATGCCCATTGTAGGATACTTCTGTCAAAGGAGACATTTATTTTTATGTGTAACTTCTAGATATAGCATACTTGACATCACATATACATCGACTGAGTTATGGTTATTAGCATATCACGACATCACATATACTGAGTTATGGTTATTAGCATATCACGACATCACATATACAGATTATGGTTATTAGCATATCACGACATCACATATACTGAGTTATGGCATCACATATACTGAGTTATGGTTATTAGCATATCACGACATCACATAAACTGAGTTATGGTTATTAGCATATCATGACATCACATATACATCGACTGAGTTATGGTTATTAGCATATCATAAGATTGAATCATTTTAAATAATTAGCTGCATTATATTACTTATTTGACACAATATGCCCTATTTAAAATATAATTTAAAATGTAATTATTTAGTTTATTTTCATTTTAATTTATATTTTGTTTAACTTAAATTTACTTATTGTTATCATAAATATAAAACCTTTTAATTTTCAAACCCAAAACCAAAGAGGAATAACTGTGATAGGTTAATTCTTTGAGAACGTTATTAAATATTTTCTATAATAGATTTGTTTTCATTTTGAAATATTCTTCTAAGTTGAATTGTTATTTTTATTTTTGATTCGGAGGTATTTTTTTCGCTTATTCTTAATTTTTAAGTAAGCTTTTGGTACTCATGCAGAGAGTGAACTCAGAGTCCATCCGGTTTTCTCCGGCACATGGCGCCAACAGCCGGAGTAAACCGAGCGTCGCTGAAGAAAACATAACAAGAAAAGAAAACCTACCTTAAATTTTATTAACTGGTAAGAAACATTTTATAATAATATTTTTTATTTTGTTTTTGCTATATATATTTTTGGTACTCATGCAGAGAGTGATCCGTGCTGAAAAAATAACGTTATTATTTAAAAAGCCATTCTTAAAATGGGGAGGGGAGGGTGTTTTATACCTATTCTGTACTTTAACCTTACAATTGAATAAAAATGCATATCATAAACCTTTAATTAAACGTGGACATACGATTTAAAAAAATAGCGCGAATCACTTTCTGTTCATGCACCATATAGTTTTTAGATAAATAATGTTGAAGGTTTTTTGTCCATGTAAAGTTGCTTTCCAACTGCTCCAACGATTTTAAAGTGACGACTTTTATAGGTTTTCGGTGTGTTTCATTTTTATTTTATTATTATTTTTTACAAGGTGGCCACCACTTATCAAGGCCCGAAAGCCACTCGAGGATAACTGTTATTGTCGAGTACAGTACGTTCATGTTGAGATTTGATAAAGTGTCTTCTTAAGGGGGCGGTTCATCAGGAATTTGTTTATGTTGGACTTGAATACATCAAATTGTAGTCAGGTGGGGAACAGGCAGACGGAACAAAGTTCCACAGCCACTCACTTCTAAGAAAGAAAGTTTGTTCATCTACGTTTTGGTTTTGACACAGATAAAGAGTGCGGGAATTTTTTGACATTGGTTTCTGCTAGACGGGTGTTTTTCGTGAAAGATCGGCGACGGGGAGACCAGTGATTGGAACTTAGACAAGCACCTGTCGTTGACGTAACGATAAAACCAAGGCTCGCAACGTCTCTCCTGTGGTGCTGAAAACGAATATCATATTTAAATTTTGGGCATGATATGAAGAATTTACTTTTTTCAAAAAGTGTGGAATCACTGTCCTATATAAATTTAACGTAAAATTAGCACCCACTTTCTGTCCACCTAATAATTACTTAATATCATAATACAAATTCAACTGTAATTTTCGTTTTTAGCACCCCCGAAAGCCGGCGCTTATTTTTTTTATTTTTAACTAAGAGATTTGTTCATTTTAGTTAGGACGCTAATAATACCGTCAGTAAGCTTACATTAGCGTTTTTTTAGGTGGGTAATCAATTATAGAACTTGTATAGTTTTAAATAGTGCTTCTCTAGTTTAAATAACCGTTTTTCCGTAAGTTACGTGCCGATATTAACCATTAAACACTTAAAGCAGAAACGCTTAATATTTCACATGAATTATGATTACATTAGGGACCTCCACAGCCCCCTTATATCAACAGAATTTTTTGTGAAATATTTAACTGCTGAAGTATATAATGAAAAAAAATGTTTTTGTAAACTTACTGACAGCATAATTAACGTCCTAAATTATAAGATAAAACATTAACGAATCTTAGTAAAAAAAAAAACAAAAAAAACGCGCCGGTTTTCAGAGATGCTGAAAACGAATTTAAGTTAAATTTGTTTTGATATGAAGAAATTACTACACGGCCAGAAGGTAGGTTCTCATGTTACGTTAAATTTATATAGAAAAGTGATTCCCCACATCTGGAAAAAAATCTTCATATCATGAGAACTACTAATCTGACGGAAATTAAAATGTGATATTCGTTTTTAGCACCACTGAAAACCTTTACAAATGTTTTTTGAGGAGTTGGAAAGAAACTTGACATTGACCGATTTTATATTCGAGAAAAGGTTCAAAGGTAAGTCAAATAAACACTTCTTTTTTTGTAATTTATTTTTATTTTCAAGAAAAATTGAAAACAAAATTATCTTTGTTTTTGGGGTGTTATTTGTATTTTTTCATTGTTATTTTTATTTTTTTTTCTTAAAAACTAGAAAAATTGAAACAAAACTGGTTGGGATAGATTGTTTGCATTTTTTTCCATATTAAAACAGATATTGTTGTTATTTCTGTAGACCGTTGTTTTATTAATGGTGTGTGTGCGTATATCTTATTCCGCATTTGCGCTGGAGGTCTTTGTGTGTTGCTCCCTCAAACGGCCACAATGGCAATTGTAGGCCTAGATTTGGCAAAAAAAAAGGTACCAGTCCGAATGATGTAAAGGTTCGTCATGTGGTTGCTTGACACCTTCAGGCATAGCCATCGCTTACATTTCCTTGTCCACATGATGCACAAGTTTTCGTCTGTACCATTAATTTTTTTTTGTTGACAAAAGTTCAGGACTTTAGTGGGTGTTTCCAGCTGCGCACTTAAGGCTGTATAATTCATGGATTTTTTTTTCTGGCTTTAAAGTATGAAATGGTGTGCATTTTTTTTTTTTACTAATTTCTTTTCTTTTCTTTCTCTTCCAATTTGTCGTCTGCTGTTTTGAATATATATATATATATAATATATATATATATACATATAATATATATAATAATATAATATAATATATATAATATATATATATACATATAATATATATATACATATATATATATATATATAAATATATATATATGTGTGTGTGAGAACAAGTAGTTAATAAAACATGTTTAAAAACACTTTGAAAAAGAGTTAAAAACATATTTTATTTTAAAAAGGAAGCACAACATAAGTGGATCGTCCTTCATCCGGAGAGTTTTAAAGAAATACTTTCCTTCTCATCAGAGTAGGATTTAGCAAATGCGGGATCAGATTTTGCTTGCAAAAATATATAATGAAACTAGAAGTAGGTCATAGATCTTACTTGGTAACAGAAAGTGAATCAGAGGAAACAGGGTGTAGAAAAAAGTGATCGCGTGAATGGAGTCTGGTGAAGGGTAAAATATCCAATAACGGTAAAAATTCAAAATCCAAAATCCAAAAAAGTTGGTTAAATTTCCATTCACACAAGTAAAATACAAGAGAATCGCGTAATTGGAAGATAGTCCAAAGTAATCCAAAAGGCAAAAATCCGTGGAATGATTTACAAATGGCTAAAAGGAATGAGTTCAAATAATATTATTAAAAGAATGATAAGATGTGCGTTAAAAAAGAATTTAAATCATCTGTCATGACTGGGTTATATATATTGGCATTCCGGAAAAAGATGGTATTCATGCATGATAATGCACCGTCTCATTCTGCAAGGATAGTCATTGAATATTTGGAGGGAGTTTTTGCCAGACATGGGAAAATAATGCGACGGCCAGTCTGTTCTCCAGATTTAAATCTCATCGAAAATCTGTGGAGCATATTGATACAAAATATTTGCTCTGGAGGAAGGCAGTACGACTACTAGGATGACCTCTGGAATGATATTCTGACTGCTGCTAAAGACTTTTCATCAGAGGAAATCGATAGTTTTACATCTTTAATGGACCAAAGGCTTTATGCTCTTGTCAATAAAAATGACAATTATATAAGATATTGATTCTTCAATGACACCATTAAGTTCCTTGTTCTTTATTATTGTTGTTTTCAATTTACAAATTCCTAGAATAATCAATGTTTCGATGATCTTTTGGCACTTCACCATATTTTAGCATTGGTTTGCATATAAGGTTGGCACACTGAAAAAAAAATGCAAATCACCAAAATGGCTAATAATTGTTTATTACTGTGCAGATTAGCTCAAAATTTTAGATCTGCGCTTGTGTTTGTGTTGTCATATTACGTGCCAAATTTCACAAATTTTCATTGAAATCTCTCGGAGTTAAAACAAAAATATCTATTTGCATATGAATCTACCACGGGATATATATATATATATATATATATATATATATATATATATATATATATATATATGTGTGTGTGTGTGTGTGTGTGTGTGTGTGTATATATTTATGGGAAGGTAAGTTTTTGAACTGTGCTAAATGGTATTTGAAGAAAGTTACAAAATAGTGTCAAAAGTTACCACAAGAAATATTTTTTTTAAGTTTGTATTTTGCTGAGCATTCCAACTTAAATACCGAATAAATTCGGATTTTTATTACCGTATCGGTGTCATTCCTGGTACATATCGCCTAAAAAATCCGAGTATTGACAAAAAAGAAATACAATACATTACATTAATAATTTAAAGTTAATTATTCTGTGATTTAGAAATTAAACAAAAATAACAAAAATACAAAAGGAATTAAAACGTTATAATATTTGATTTAATATATAAAAATATATATATGGAAGTTTTATTTGTTGGGTACGGAATCACCAGTTGCAGTTACAACCGCGTGCGTTTTCGTATGTTTATTGTTTACATTTTTAATAAACTCTTTAATTATATATGCATTTAATTTTCTCTTAGAGTATCCCTAAAATTTCTCAAGAAAATATATAAATATAAAGAATACAACGTATATAATTATTCTGATTTGTTTATATTTTACAAAGGTAGTGTTTATTTATAAAAATAAATACTGTTAAGTGTTCGTGTTTACATTTTAATAAACTGTTGAATTATCTCTGCACCTGACTGTCTCTTTTAATATCGCTCAAATTTTCATTAAAACCAACTTAAATATAAAAAAAACACAATGTATATAATTATTGATTTGTTTATAATTTAAAAACGTAAGTAAACAGTATTTTAATGTATTGTACTTATTTCAATTTTAATTTTCAATTTATGGCATATATGTACTTATGTGCTGAAATAATAACATTATTATTTAGAAAACTATTTTAACATCGAATTTAACTTGAAAAATAACGCGGTAACATAATTGGATAGGCGCAACAATTTTAAATCAAATTCATTTTTTTAAAAAATTGTGTAATTTAATTTCTAAGTGTATTTTTTCAGATACTTTATTCAAAATGTCCCGAAATCTTCAATTTCAACTCGCAGTAAAGATGTAATGGCATTTTCCGGTCTACCTACACTATTAAATATAACGGATCCTCAAATTTACCGGTAAATTGGTCAATATATGCACTATATAATAAAATAAATTTATAAATATTTATCCTTAACTTTTCAAATTTTTTTTTTCCAAATTATAATTACATAGGAATTCATGGATATTTGGAAAGCAGTATATCCATATTTACCTCTTTTAAGAGAAATGACTATTTTAAAAAGGTGACTATATTATGTTTCAAGAAAGCCAAATAAATGAATAGAAAAACTCTCCCTGATTCCCCAAAAGAAATTCTTGGTTGTAAAACTGGATTCACTATTTGATACTTCGTCCTGTTCTTGCATTCGGCCAGCTTTAAGTTGGGACCACCTTCAGGTAAACTGCAATAAGGAAATTGCCAAATTGAGCACATTATTTGCACTTCCCCTCTTCAACAAAAGGTACGTTGTTTTCTATTTTTTTCCAATATCTTTGTGAGATAACCTCATATCCAAACCAATGTCCATATTTTAATGCAAACGAATTTAATATTAATCTGTTTAGATGTATTTTAATATAAGTAAAATCTAATTTTCAGGTTCCAGTTGAGGACCGTAAATACCTAAAGGATCAGAGGAGCAAAATAGCGTCAAAAGCTACTTTTCAGCTTGTTTCAGTTGATAAGAGTGCTATTACAAATAAAAAGGAACGAGAGGGATTAATAAAAAAAATGTACATTTATCACCAACATCTTCAAATCCAAGAACAAATCTCCAGAGGTTAATAAATTTTATTGTAAATATGTATGTCCATTGTTGGTTTAAAATTAAAGAAAGAATAAAGTCCACAATCATCAATTGCACATTTTTAATATACTCCAGACGATTAAGGAGCAGTCTCATGAAATCCAGCAGATCACATTTAAAAACATACACGGTAATGCATTTTGTTTACTACCTGAAAACCTCCTATAGTCAATGGTCAAATCGGAGGAAGCTGAAGAGAAGACGCTTAAAAAAGAATTTTGGCCTTTAGGTAAGTAAACATTTATTCATTTATCAATGACTCAATTATTTATTCCAATTTATACATACATTTTTAATATGTTACCTAATTTCATCATAATTATTAAAGCAGTACACATTAACAAAAATTGATATTCAATAAATGTTTATATTTAGTCAAGAGTGGAGGTCAACCAAGGAACGGCTAAAAAGAATACCAGATAATAATTTTTTATACATCTCATTGGACACAATTGATTTGACATTGTGTGGTATTTTTGAACCACCAATGACGGACGATTTTTCAGATTCTGAACTTCGAGAATCATTATTTAATGAGAACAAGCTTGACTTGCCAGATTTGCCTTCACATCCACAGGACGTTGAACGGGCAGTCAAGGTTACAATGGTAGCATCACAAATTGTCTATGGTTTTTGCTCAAGTATATGGGCACATCACAGCTTTTGAGTCAGAAATTGAGACCGTCATTTTTGTCTAAGGGCTCTTACTAGGTGCAATTACGCTCTATATATTAAGATCTATAAAAATGGGGCATCTTTTCCTTATTTGTTTGTTTGGTTTAGTTTCATTTATAATAGAAAAATCAATTTTAAGACATAACATGCAAAGACAGCTTGCTAATGCAACTCTATGATGAATTGAGAACTTGGCAATCATCTCAACCAAAATAACCTTTTCAGTGCCATGCAATATGGTTTCTACTCGGAGAGATGAACAGCTGGTGTGCTAATTGTGATATCACACAGTATCAGTGAATTAATTGAAGGTTTTATTTCTATAGCGGTGGCTCTTAAATTATTTCATTCTGATAGATCTAACGAAGTGGTCATGAATGGCCACAAATCCGAAGATTACAGTAATGCTGGTATGCCCCACTAATCCATATTGGATCAAACTATCGTTCTTATCTTTATCAAGGATCTCACAACTCATATTCTCGAATCATTTGTCAATATCTATGCAGATAAAACTACCATCTATGGAAACACTACAAAAGTCGACAAAGATCAGTCATTTTCTGATTCTCTCCCTTCTGACCATAAAGGTGTGCTGCAATAGGGGTAAGGAATAACTGTTCAGCTTTAATACAACCAAAACCAAACTGCTATCTATTCACCACTAACGCGTATATCTCCAGTTTACCCCAATTGAAATGAACATCTCTAGGTTGATGAAGCACCTTGTTTTGACAAACTTCTCGGACTCACTTTTACCATGAATCTGAAATAAAATATTTACATCAGATCCCTACCTACGCCAAGAAGTATCTCACTTCCGCTGCGATCCTCTACCTATACCAAAAAAAATCAATTTCGTTCTAAGAGGCAGTACTCCTGACACATCTGGAGTGGAGCTCCAAAAATACCTTTCCCTGTCTTGACGGAGTGCAGAACATCTACTTAATACTTAACCCCTATCATAGAGTTACCATAGATCCTTGATAATTGATGACTCTCAAAGTAAAAAATAAAATGAAAAGGGAGTGTGTGAAGATTTTCAATGTTAATATTACTTATGTTTTGTTATATTAATATTATTTTTATAAAATAAAAAAAGACATCACCCGATTTGAAAAACTGAAATTTTAGGGTATTCACACGAATATTCAAGACAAACCTTGAAAAAACGAAGTATTTTCAGGATATTTCTGTCTACAGAATTTGATACAAAACGCACGAAACCCGCGCAAGCATTTGATCTAATTTTGAGTATGAATACTTAATAAGTCTCGACGCAAATCTCGTGAAATTTCATTTTTTAATAATCTGAGAAAAGTGAAAAATCGACTTACCCTACAATATATATATATATATATATATATATATATATATATATATATATTCCCAAAACTTCTGGCCTTAATGGAGGGGTGATTAAATCTTCCAGGTATGGTATCAAATTATCTAAAATACCAGCAAGAAAAAACTTGATTCTAATTATATATTATATCTTATATCTAGCCCCCTTTTGAAAATAGGTTACGATTTTTAATATCACTAATACTTACTGATCATTATACATTGTGAAATTTACTTTGTGCATGAAAACAATAGAGGAGAAGTATAATATATGGGATATATTTAGAATCAAGTCTTTCATGGCTACTGTTTCAGATTTTGAAATATTGCAGCGAGTTTTAGTTTCCCTTTTTATCAGGGCCAGAGAATTTGGGGAAATATCAGATGATTTGTTATTCATACGAAAAATTAGAAAAACAAATGACTTTGAATGAAGCCCTTTATGGCTGCAAAAGTGATCAGAATAGGTTGTGGATAATGGGCAATTTCTTTGTGCGCGCCTTTAAGGGCAAATGTCACATCGCACACTACAAAATGCAGGTCATTGCCGTTCGAACAAGCATAATATATAAAATTTAAATAAATAATCGCTGTGATTTAGAATTTAAAACATTGCCAAAAGAATTGGTATATATACAGGGTGACCCCCAAAACAACGGGCCCAACTCTAATTAGGCCCCGTTTCTTAGAGTTTAGCCCGAATAAAATGAAACTTTGGTCATAACTAGTTTATTATATTCAAAACATCACATCAAAACACTAGGGTATTTGGCCTTTTTTTCTCCGCTCTTCAGTATTTGTTCTAGAGTGCCTCCATTTAGCTCCGTATATTTCTTGAGGCGCAGCACGAAGTTGTCCATGACGTTCTTACAGACCGAATTGGTAATGGCTGTAATCTCTTCCTTGATAGCTTCCTTGAGTTCCGTGATGGTTCTGGCTTTCCTTCGTGGACTCTGTCCTTCAGATAGTCCTAAAGAAAAACATCTGGGGGGGCAGCTTAGGTCCGGGCTATGGGGTGCCCACTCAAAATCATTCAGACTGATCACTCAGCCTCCGAAGTTCTCTCTCAGCCAATCTCGGGACAGGTTTGAGGTGTGAGAACTTGCTCCGTCCTGCTGGAACAAGAACTTGCTCATGAGCGACGGGTAGATGGTCTGGAGCTCACTCTTGAAAGTTTTGACGACCTCCACATACCGCTCCTAGGTGACTGTTACTGCTGCGCAAGATTCTTCGATGAAGATTAGTCCGATGATGCCTCTGGCCGAGATTGCAGCCCACACCGTGCACACCAGTGAAGGTGCGGGACTTGATGGCTACTTCATTGGATCTGGAGGACCCCCCAAAAGACATTTGCCTTGGAGTTCGCCTGTCCATCAAGATGGAAGTGGGCTTAATCTGAGGTCCAAAGGAGGTTAAGGACACTTGGTGTTCCCTCGATCTTCTCGAGCATCTTGACTGCCATAGCCCTCCTCTGCTTCTTGTCTGAGGCTGTAAGGATCTGCTGCGTCTGTATTCTGTAAGCCCTGATATCGTGCACCAGCACTCTCCTGCAAGTCTCACGGGACGTACTGAGGGACTTATTTCGCGAACGCACAGAGCGTTTCGGATTCTGCTGGAGAGACTGTCTCACTCTTTCGACTTTTATGAGACGCCCCGAGTGACTTGAACGGTTCTCTCTGGCAGCGTGGAGGTTCTCCACGGTCCCATACTCTTCGAAGTGGTCCACCCATTTCTTAATTCTGCTTTTGGATGGAGCCTTTTCACATTCGAACTGACGCATGAAACTGTCCTGGGTTTTCTTAAACGAGCCTGCTCGTAGTAAAATTTAACACAGTGTATTCTTTGTCCCAGCTCTCACTGGGGTTAGGTGTACTTACGGTCGTTGATTCTGCCACGTCCTGTAAAATAAGGGCAATCAGTGAATAAATAATGGAGATATCACATAAAGTGTACACGGGGACCCTTTTTTGTACCCTGTATATATACATATATATTATATATATACATATATATATATACATATATATATATATATTAAATTTATTTATACAGTATAGCGTTATCGACGATAATTCTCGGCCTGTAATCCCCCAACGTGGGTGATTACAGAAACATGTATGCACATATGTAGCCATCAATGTTTGTATAAATAAATTTACTTTACCTGCTCTGTTCACTCATTGAGTACTCTTTGGTAGACACATGTTTTTTCATTGGATGTACTTCTAGGAAACTGAACTCTACTGGCTATGTATATATATATATATATATATATATATATATATATATATATATATATATATATTAATATATATATATACACGCATTATAAAGTCGCTCTTAGGAAGGTATGAATTTAATTTATGTAATTAGCTTAAAATACTAATTTTAGTTTAAAAACTTGTCATTGCAAGTGTTAGATTCATATATGCTGGTCAAAAAAGAGTAATGGTTTCCTCTTTGTTAGAAACATCTCTCTTTAGATGGGAAGACTTAAGGACATCAGATACATACATAATTCATAGAAGATTTCGTAATATTCAGTTAATTGCATTCAACTGTGTACATTATATTTTTTCAAGTAACAAACACACAACCATAAAATTACCAACGAATGTAAAATAATAAGTTAAATCTTTCCTAAAAACTTGCACTGTTGGAAATTCCCAACATTTTGCCTTTCGTTGCGTTTAAATTAGTTTCCCTCACAAATATATCTAGAGTTTTTCGTGTTTGAACAAATTACTGGTTAGAACTTGGCTACTGCGTAGTTGGGCAAAATTTCTGCCAATAGTTGATGACTTGCTGAAGGCAAGCTGACGCGTACGACACGTTTATTTCTCTTAAATGAACTGGTGAACAGAGGCGAAAAAGGGAAAGAAAACAAATATTATGAGAGGCAAAAAAGTGAAAAAGATAAAATACCAATTTATCAAAGGCGACACACACACATACACACCCACACACCCACCCACCCATATATATATATATATATATATATATATATATATATATATATATATATATATATATACATATAGATATATAGATATAAAATAAGAGGTAATTACCTCTGACTTTTTAGAATAGTAATCAAATGGAAAGTGCGCAAAGTAATGATATCTTTAAAATAAATCCACTCGAGAGCGACGAAATAATAATGTGGCAAAAAAAACCCGGAAAGTATATGTTTGCTCTGTTAACAGAAATAAAGAAACAAAAAGAACGAAGTGTATTTCGTTATTATTTCTTATCGCCTATTGTGTCAGTAAGTCACTCGCATCTAGCTTCAAATGTAATTCTGACGATTGTTCTGTGGGAATAACTTCTTCTACAGTAGCCATTGAATAAGAAAATGGACGTACACGATCTCCATACGCGTATAAGTACCCATATTTCTTGTATTTCTGTAGATTGATTTTTGGAATATTAAAAAACAAAAACTCCATGTAAAGTTATTATTTGAAAGAACAAATAACAAGGAATTATATATTAATAATTTATTCATTCAAACTACTCTCTTACTGCTGAAACTGCTTTTTTAACTGTCGCTGACATATCTAGGGATTTCGATGGAGTTACACGAGTTATTTATAAAAATGAGAATGTTCCTCGTTAAGACCTCGGAATTGACTTTCAATGTCCTTGTATCACAGCTTTCTGCGATGCAAATAATGGAAATGCTATTTTAAACTAAAGCTTCAAATACCAAGAGGATATTTTCTGACTTATGCATGCTAGACTTATTCAGGAAATATGGAAAACTTAAACATAATATACTATCGTCTTTTTTTACACAGTGATCGCAACTTATCAAGGCCCGGAAGCCACTAAGGGATAAGGGTTATTGCAAGTACATTACGTTAGTGTGGAGATTTGATGAAGTGTTTACTTAAGGGGGCGGTTCATTAGGAATTTGTTACCGTTGAACTTGAACACATCCAAGTTATAATCCGGTGGGAAGCAGGCAGACGGAACAGAGATACGTCTATTTTAGCTGCAAGTTTTTAAAATTAGATTTCTATTAGTTCTTATCAGTAAACATTTTTTCAGTGAAATGCTCAAACGGCAAAATGTTTAACATTGAAGTCTTACGTAAGCATCCCAAAAAACATTTTTTTTATCTCATCGGTTTCCAAAAATGTGTTTAATGATAATATCTTAGACATTTGAAAGGATTTTTTCACCGTTTTTAATTCTTGAATCTTGCGGATAACTTTTAGTTGTTCATAATTAGGGTTTTTATTAAAGCGGTTTCGTTTGAGGATAATTGTTACGTGATTGTGTTGATCAAAATAAGGGTAACCATTGCAAGTGTTTTTTTTTATTGATAACGATGATTATAATGGTAATAATGATTATTGTCACAATCAAGCTGTATCCAGATAAAATATTTGAATGTTCATATAAGACGTTAGATAATCTTTAATGCGGTTTCTGGCATGAATAAGATGAAAAAAAAACGCCGTCTATATTAATCAAATTTCACGCGTAATTAGAGAAAGTAAGTTTTCCCTGCGTTATTTAAGGACTTCATTTACTTATTTATTCATTTGAAGACAGTTCTTTTCCAATTTATGCAATAAATAAATACACAGATATTAGGTTACTCCGAAATAATTGTGGCTTTTATAGATATTATTTTTTAAAGTTTTGTTACATTCAACTTTGTTTTTGTTTATTTTTTTATTTTTTTCCTTTGAAGATTGTCATGTTGGATATGGGGCAGCTAAACCAGCTGTAAATATGTCCCCTTTTTTTAAACCAACCCAGTCCTCTTTTTATTATCCTCGTTGTTCGCTTAAGTGGAATTTTCTACATCTCTTTTGCAATTGGTTCACCAGGAATAATAATTAGGTAGAACTTCCGGTTCTTCTTCATAAGCCCTGTAGCACTTATAATAACTGGTATTATTGATATCTCCCTAAGATTCCAGTTTCTTTTCATATCATACATGAAACCATGATTTTTGGTCTACTTCTCTCTTTTAGCTCTATTCGGACCTCCAATGACCAAGTCAACCAAAATTACAACTCTCTCTGCATTATTGCATATAACTATTTCAGGTTAGATAGAAGAATTTTCAATGGAGGTGGCTGTAGGGTTTATATGGTCGTAATGTATGGTATGTAAGTCATTTTCAACTGTTCTTTCAGGTTGATATTCCCAGGATTTGCTGCTACACTGAATGTTAATTTTTTACAGATGGTCCAGTGGAAGTACTTACATATTCTATCATGCCTCGCTGTGCAGTATCCATCCCCCAAACGAACCTTGCAACTTGATACCAGAATACTCACGCTTTCCAATTCTGTGTGGCAGAATCTGCACGTGTTGCCATTAGTGAGATCTGCCATCTTCTTGAATGCATTCGTCGTCAATCCTTGGTCTTGAGCAGCCAATATAACCCTTTCCTGATCGTGATGGATCCCCCCCCCTTGAGCCATCCAAAGAAACTTTCTTTGCCAATGCATTTCTGGGAACGTTCACCCAGAAAATACTTTGCACACGGAGGTTGTCCCACTCTTAAAGGTTTCTCTTTTGGCAGGTCCGTGTATATTTCTGCCGGCTCTTTGCTATTTCTGTGGCAGGTTTGTTTAGCGTTTCATCCTCACCTGTGAGACAGCCCTGACTAAAAAATTTGGCCAGCTGCATTTGGTACAAGGTTTTCTGATGGTGGTCTTTAGCCGACCCCGTGCCGAGGGATTTGCAATGAACTGTTTTATTTGGTTTTGTTCCCTTTTACAGAGGTGTAATACTCCGTACATGGGCGAATGGTGGCCTTGTGGAGGTATTGAATAATTTCGGGTGTTAGTAGTTTTCTAGCACGGTAGAAAGAGCCTAGCTAGTTCGCAGCGGTCCTAGCAATACTTTTAATGTAATTGTTCCAACTCAGGTTTCCTGTGAATGTTAGGCCAAGGAGGTTAACAGATGCACTTTCAGATAACGAGGCATTGCCCATTGCTATTGATGGTAGAGAAGGTTTCTTGTAATTATTGAAGGAAACAAGTTTAGTCTTGGCAGCATTGAATGTGACCATCCTTTTTTGCCCCTATTCCACTACACATTAGAGGCCATCCTCTAGTGTTTCTGCCATATTTTAGCTATGTGCTCATTCGTTTTCCTGTCGTGCCTGTTATAGAGAGTGGTGCCATCAGCATATATACCCATCTTAGAGGAAATTTTCTGGGGGAGATCATTTATGAATATTAGGAATAATAGAGATCCAAGGATAGACCCCTGAGGCATTCCCGCATTTATATCATATAGTTTAGATGTACGACCGTCGAGGACAACCTGGATTTTTCTCTTATCTAAGAAGGATTTAATTATGTTAAGCATTCTTCCAGTGATATCGTATGATCTGATTTTCCTGAGGAGACCCTCATGACATGCCCTGTCAAAATCCGTAGATATATCTA
>NC_136491.1:83686625-83711625 GCF_053919585.1 Euprymna scolopes
ACATAAAAAAACATTTACATAGGTAACAAAAAAGTAAAATTTTACAAAGTTTGAAATTTAACAAATCAAGTGTAATTATCGTACAGCAATTTTTATGAATTAATAATTAGTTTCGTATGAAATAATCTAAATATTAATATACCGTATTTGACCGCTATCAATATTATCTAAGATAATAAAGTATTAAGTAAGATACTTTTATGTACACGAACACTATTAACACTTTCATTTAGCTTTAGTGACTGTACATTAAATTTCCAGAATTGTTTTATTTAAAAGTTTAGTTATTATTCTTATGATGAGCACGGAGAATAAATTCGAAAATAGACGTAACAACTTCACGTATGATACTGCGCTAGAAAACAGGCGTAGTACAGAATTAACTATTTTAACAAGCGTAATATAAATCAGTGGTAATATGGATAACATTTGAAATTTAGAATATAGACATTTTGTCATTCTCTAGTAACATCGAGCTTCATAAATTAAAGCTCTAGTATAAATAGTATAAATAAAAGGAGCAACTCTAAATGAATAATCATATTTGCGTATTTTACCAGCTATATATATATATATATATATATATGCATATATATATAAATATATATATAAATATACATGTACATATAAATATATATACATACACAAATATATGTATATATTTATATAAATATATATATATATAAATATATATATATATAAGATATTTAAATATATATAAGAATATATAAATATATATATATATGAATATATAAATATATATATAACTATATATATCAATATGTATATAATATATATATATATATAATGTATATAAACATATAAACATACATATGTAAATATATATATATATATATATATATATATATATATATATATATATATACTAGTTAAAACGAAAAACAACAGGAGGGAATCACTTGATATTTGTATTTCCTCGGATATTACAATTGTTCTGACATAAACCAGACATTTTTAAATTTTATATTATTTAAAAATGTCCGTAGTTACATCTCATCATATTAGAAAATACAAAGTTTGCATTCCGTTAAATTACATCAGACTGTCATTACCACTTCCTCCTGTTTTAAAAATGTCCACCATTTGTGTTGAAGAAATTTATATTAGCCCTATTTTCGTATATATAAAACCATAGAATTATTCGCAATGCATTAAAAGTTGTCCCCATTTTAGAAATAAATGTAATATCTGAATAAAAGAAATACGTGTTGTTTTGCCAGTATATGTTCGAGTATAAATTTATGCGTAAACTTTAAGTATTTACTTCAAAAGTGCTCAATACGTAGTTAGTAATTTATAAAATATATATGGCGATTAAGCTACACTGAATATTCCGCGTTTCACAGTTCGACGTCATAGACTTCTGTCCTTCGATATCCGAAGAACTTTTTAACATTGCCCTAGAATTTGCCGAGGCATACACTGATATATTCTCGGAGGAAATCAACATCATTAAAAAATGTAGAAAATCAGTTCTAACAATTTAATTTAATAACAATAACCAATGGATAATAATTAAAATGACAAATTCGTTTGATTTGGCGATGTGTGCCAGGGATTCTGCAGAGGCATCAGATCTTGTGGGATTATTCATTATATATACCTTCACAAGCATATTTGATACTACCGATATCGGCCTAGAGATGATAGGGTAGCTATAATAAAAGACTCCAACAAAGTCAAGGAGATAACTTTAAGAAAATCATACACAAGGAAATGAAAAAACTTCGGCAAAAAGTAGACGTATTAGCTAACATAAAAATTTTAAAAACCTTCTTGGACGTCACGTTAAATTTAGAAAAACACACATATGAACGCTATTTAAAAGTTAACGCTACTCCAATATACGTAAACCTTTATTCCAATCTCCCCTCAACATATATAAATTATAAACCAGATTCCTAATTCGATCGTAAGTAGACTCAGCAATAACTCAAGTGATGAAAATGCCTTGAACAGGTCAACCAATATCTATGAAACAGCTCTACAAAAATAGTGGATACAAAAATATTGATATCAAATATAAGCAACAAAACACCAATAACTATAATAAAATTAAAAATAGAAGAAAGACAAATGTAATCTGGTATACGGCCCCATACAATCAAATGTTAAAAACAAAACTTGGCAGAAATTTCTAGATCATATCGAAAAGCACTCAACCCCTTACACACAATTTTCAATAAAAATACCCTAAAGCTATGCTACAGCTGCTGCGAAAATGTAGAGATGATAATTATCGTTATCCAAAGAACTTCGACACCATGACAAAAATAAAACATAGACAGAAGACACATATATAACTAGCAGAAATAATAATAATAATAATAATAATAATAATAATAATAATAATAATAATAATAATAATAAACGAACTGCGGACAACAACCACCATACTAGAAATAAAAATAAATATACTAATAACGAACAAGATTAATGAAACTGTAGATATCGCACATTTTGCCCACTTCAAAATAAATGTATAACCAAAAGCATAGTTTACCAGGCCACAATATTCGCAAAAGAAAACCCGAATACCAAGAAATATTGCGTAGGTATGACTTCCTTAGATTTCCAAACTCGATATTATAACCGCTAAAGTACATTCAACAATAAAAAAAACACCGTATGAAAACAAAGCTTGCAAATAAATACTGGGAACTCAATGAAAGCGGCCTTCGCCGGTAGTCGAATGGAAAATAGTAAGACAAGCAAACACTTGTAGAGACATACACGATCCATATAGATTATTCCTTCATGAAAAATTTGCTATCCTGTACTTTAAAGAACCCCAACATATATTAAACTGTAGGAGAGGAATAGCAAACAGCTGTGTTCACAGGATAAAATTTACTCTAGGATAGAGATACAAAATAACTTTAAAACTAACGAAAACAATTGAAAATAAACAAATAAATAAAATAAATAATCTAGCATATACATAAACTATCATATATATATATATATATATATATATATATATATATATATATATAAACTAACATAAAACACAATCTAGACACTAGATATCCAGGCTAAATAGAACACACAAAGAATCAGGTTAATCAGAGGTCAAATGAGCCTTTGTCCTGTAAGTGCATGTTCCTTGGCTGATAGGAAAGGCGCGGTGGATACTAGAAAGCTGATTCGCTAACTAAAATCTCAATAGAAGGTGCGTATATAAAAACGACAGACAACCACAAAATTCGCGCATAAGCCTGAAGAATCCTAGAGTGGATGAAACGCGGAATATTCAGTGTATCTTAATCACTTAATTATATATTTTATAAATTACTATATATATATATATATATATATATATATATATATACATATTACTGTTAGTTTTCTTTATTCTGGCAGAAATTATGAGATTGCAAATTACATCCTAATTATAACTTATGCATTGTTTGATCTGTTTTGATATTGATGGTGTTAGACGCTAAAAAAAATAAACTAATTTCCCCAGAAACAGAGAATAATGATAACAGTACTAGGAAATGTAACAATGGAAGGAAAGTATATTTTGTATGAAATATATTTTGTGTCCCGTTTTAATTGTACCTTTTTCTTCTACGTATCTTTTTATAATTTTGGTGAAATAAAAAAATCCAATACATTTACTTTTCGAACGATTCTCGTACGACACATTTTACCGATAACCTACGAGCAGCCATCGTTAATAACTGGCAAAAGTGAAATGAGAATAGTTGAACGTAAAAAAAATATATTCTGGTTGCTCATTTTAACGATTTTTTTGTAGCGCTTCACCTTTTAAGTTCGAAATGATAAGAGCTTTATCTTCAAAAACAGCCGTTTTGTAAATTGTAGCATATATTCAGTTTAGATACCTCTTGTAAGAGAAGCTGCGCTTTATATTTTAAAGAAACGGACGCTCACTCTAAAAAACACACACAGGTGGCAAAAGTGGGGGATGACGTCACTCACTAGCGAAACTCACTAGCGCAGAAAAACATGATTTTCTTAAATTGTTTCCTATTTAATACTTATAATGCTCAACATTGCAAACCAATATATATATATATATATATATATATTTATTTATAGATATATTAATATAAATGTATGTATATATAAACAATCACATGAACTGGACAAGTTGACAGTGAAACAGAAGTATATAAAATAACATATGAACTAAAGTATATGTATCTGTACACATATTTAATAACTGGGTATGTACATACAAAATACGTATTAATTTATATAAATATTATATATAAATATATCAAACAATGCAATATATTATGTATATATATATATATATATATATATATATATAATATACAATGTATACATATATCATTGTTTTATATATGCAATATATATATAATTCTAAGCATGGGTATATATATATATATAAATATTGCCCGGGTGTTTGGAGGTGTATGTTGAGCTAAAAAAAGCGGTCAATTATTTTAACTTTGACCTCTATTATACCCCCTTAACATTGATTATTTTACGCATTAATCATTAATTTAGTTAGTTGTTTCATGTCCAAGGAACCTATATCTAAAATTGCAAGTGTTTAGACCTAAAATTGGCGGACGAGTTTGGTAGAGTTCTCAAATGTCAAATCGTCGAACTTTGACCATTTAACAGCCAAATTTCTGGCTGAAAACGGATTACAACAATTTTCCCAAATCTCAGTACTCGGTATTTCAAATTTCGAGCCTATAGACTGAAAATTGACACATATATTGCGTAGGGAAATGTACACAGATAGACACACAGATACACAGACACTGTCACTTATATATATATATATATATATATATATATATATATATATGTGTGTGTGTGTGTGTGTAGTCTTATTTGTAGTATTCCGAATTTTACTAGGTTTATATAAATCAGTAATCGTACATATACCAATAGATTTTAAGCCAAAAAAGATGGCTTAAACTGTAAGCTACAAAATTATCATATATGAGCATTCATATATTGTTTTAACAAAAACGAACACTTCTCTTAATGGCTTGATAACAACAAATAGTGCATTTTATAGGTAGTTACAATTGTTTTAAGACTATTCGGACAAATGGAAACCTAATGTCGTTTGAAAATTTGCACGAGAACGATCTTTCTTCAGGCTTATTGAATAAAACACTTTAACAACAAAACATTATGGAAACCATTCCCTTTATAAGAAAAAGAGAACAAGCGAAATATTTTACCTATATTGCATCCTTAGAAAGTCTTGTTTTTTTGTTAAAACAATATATATATATATATATATATATATATATATATATATATATATGTGTGTGTGTGTGTGTGTGTGTGTGTGTGTGTGTACAGTGCCGGCAGAAAGAAAGTCCGCATTTGTAATTTTTTCTAAAACTGCCAATTTAAGGTAAATTTAATGTAACTGTTTAAACACCATATACCCCACTTGATTCGACTTTTATTCCTCTATAATTTTACCTCTCTATATTTAATTTTAATTGACATATTCTAGTGTTCACCTCAATTTAAAACAAAATAACTTAAAAACGAGGAAGCAAAAAGAAAGTCCACAACAACAAATTTGCTTGAAATCAGCTTATATTATTGCCCCGAGATAAGGTTAAAATATTCATCAACAGGCCACAAAACATGTCTAACCGTAATTTTTGTTTTACTAGGTTATACAACGTAACATTTAGACCATATACTGCGACATTCTCTTAGTGCTCGTTAGAACTCATTAATCTCCACCTTTCTGGTTTATCCAATCAAGAGATCGGCCTCAGATAAAAATGTGATGAGAAAACGGTACGAAAGACTGCAAAATTACCAAAACACCGGCAGTGCTCGTTCCTGAATGAATACGAGAGATTTATACTTTTTGCCGATTTTACTGGATATCTTTTCTATTCGCCGAATATAAACTGGCGCCAATAAGTTCTTGTTCAGCCATATTCTTCTCATACACTTTCTATTGGTGCATCCGATTATCATATTATCTTTATTTTTAATTTCGATTTTCTTATTTTATAGTTTATTTGGTTAGTTTCTTTTTAGTTATTATATATTGTTAGTATATTTGCCCCGGTGTTAAATGAGATTCAGTTAAAAAAGGGGCTATAGTTTTTTGATAAGTATGGCTTCTAGTAATTTTCGCCTCTAAAGTTCCTGCACACAGCTTCATACCCCTCCCCCTAAAAAAAACAAACAATAAATACACCAAAGGAAAATTAAAATAAAAAGCCAAACACAATCGCTCCTGATGATAATCGGATGAATCGATAGAAATCGCTTGAGAAGATTATGGCTGAACAAAATCTTTTGGGCGGCATTTTTACAACGTGTCAGACGAAATAAAAAGACCGCTCGGCGAATGGAAAAAATATACAGAAGAAATCGGAAAAAGAATAACTCTGTCGCGTCCAATCAGACGTGCTTGAATAATGACTTATTGCCAATACAAATACATACACATGCACACGCACACATACACACACATATATTTATATATGTATACATATATATTTATATATATACATATATATATATACATATATATACATATATATACAGATATACGTATATATGTAAATATATATATATATATATATATATATATATATATATATATATATATACGTGTGCGTCTATGTCTGGGCGTGTGTGTGTGTGTGTGTGTGTGTTTGTGTACTGGCAAACATCAAAGACAGCAAAACGAAAGAACTTTATATTTTTGTTTTTTTTCAGATACTATAATTGTTTCGATAGACAATTTTAAATGTTATATTATTTAAAATATTTCGTACTTACACCTCATCAGATATGTTTGAAAAAAAATGCAAAGTGTGTACATATCTTGGCACACTTAATTCGGAATTTCTGTACGATTTACCAATAAATCACGATGTTACAATTCTCGCCGTAAGTTAGAACAAATATACGAAAATCGGGAACATATATATATATCTTCAACACAGATTGGGGACATATTAAAAGCAAGAGTAGTGGTCGATGGAAAAAAATCGGAGGCCCGCAGTATTAATGCTGGAGTCCCTCAAGGGTAAATCCTGGGCCCAACTCTCTTCCTCATCTACATCAATTACCTCCCTAAGCACATACTTAAATCATTCGTTCCCATCTATGCTGATGACACGACCATCTACGGCAACACATCAAAGGCTGTAAATCACAAAGTTCTCTCTGATTCTCTCTCCTCTGATCTTGAGGGCGTGGTTCAGTGGGGGAAGACGTGGCTGGTTACCTTTAATGCCTCTAAAACCAAACTCCTATCCTTACATCATCAACTCTCTGATCCCTATCTGGCATCAATTTGGATAGATGGTTGTCGTCTGGGAGAGGCCCCGTGTTTTGACAAGCTACTGGGTTTGACCTTTACTCCTGATCTGAAATGGAACACGTACATCAAGTCTGTTGCCAAGGTGGCTGGAAAGATGGTGAGATCCTTCTACTGCTGCAGAATATATCTCACTACTAATGCAGTTCTTTATCTATATAAAAACCAAGTACGTCCAAAGATGGTATACTGCTGCCATATCTGGACAGGAGCTGCTAAAAACAACCTATCCTGCCTTGACAGAGTACAAAATAGACTTCGTGGCTTAGTGGGGGGTGCCCTTTTCTCTACCCTGCCACCTCTCTCCCACAGAAGAGACGTTGCGAGCCTATCCTTGTTTTATCGTTATTTCCATGACAAGTGCTCGTCTGAACTCCAATCTTTGGTCCCACCTCGCCAATCTTTCACGAAAAACACCCGTCTAGCTGAATCCACTGTGAAAAATTTCCCCCACTCTTTATCTGTGCCTAAATCAAAACGTGGATTCCATGAACAAAGCTTCTTTCTTAGAACTGCACGCCTGTGTAACTCTGTTCCGTCTGCCTGCTTCCCACCTGACTACAACTTGAATGCGTTCAAGTCCAACGTTAACAAATTCCTAATGAACCGCCCCCTGAAGTAAACACTTTCAAATCTCCACACTAACGTACTGTACTTGCAATAACCCTTATTCCTGAGTTGCTTCCGGGCCATGATAAGTGGTGACCACCGAGTAAAAAAAAAGGAGCGAATTCTATCAATAGAAATATATAAAAGTATACACACATCTTACTTTATATTAATATATATATACTTAGTTTTTATTTAAAAAAATGCCATGCATGTTAGCAACAAAACAACTCAAATTTTACATAAAACAACAGGGAGCAGAGTGTAGCACATGTTCTGATATCACATTTAATTTTTTTCTGTCCGCTGTAAGTAGAGGAGAAATCATTATAGATTGCTGCAATTTTTATTTTTGTTCCAATCTGGAGTGCCTCCATTTTTTGGTGGAGGGCTGGATTTCCTCGTCATTAAAAACTGACCATGTGTCTAACTCTGCTCTCGAGGAGAGAGACTAGTAAATAGGGGCAATAAAATAACGTTCTCAGATAAATAGATCAAAAAAGTAAAAACCGACTTACAGAAAAGAAGAATAAATAAAGATCTAGCCAGAAACAGGTTAATTTGCCAGTCAATTTCTTAAACACATACTTAACTCATTCGTTGACATCTATGCTGATGACACGACCATCTATGGCAACACATCAAAGACCGTAAATGACAAAGTTCTCTCTAATTCTCTCCCCTCTGATCTTGAGCACGTGGTACAATGGGGGAAGAGGTGGCTGGTTACTTTTAATTCATCCAAAACCAAGCTTCTATCTTTACATCGCCAATGCTCTGATCCCCATCTGGCATCAATTGAAATGTATGGCTCTCCTCTTGGGGAGGCCCCATGTTTTGATAAGCTTCTAGGTTTGACCTTTACTCCTGATCTGAAATGGAACACGTACATAAAATCTGTTGCCAGGGACGCTGGGAAAATGGTGGGATCCTTCTACCGCTCCAGAAGATATCTCACTACTGATGCAGTTCTTTATCTATATAAAAGCCAAGTACGTCCAAAGATGGTATACTGCTGCCATATCTGGACAGGAGCTGCTAAAAGCAACCTATCCTGCCTTGACAGAGTACAAAATAGACTTCGTGGCTTAGTGGGGGTGCCCTTTTCTCTACCCTGTAACCTCTCTCCTACAGGAGAGACGTTGCGAGCCTGTCTTTGTTTTATCATTATTTCCATGGCAGGTGCTCGTCTGAGCTTGAATCCCTCGTTCCCCCTCGCCAATCTTACACGAGAAACACCCGTCTGGCTGAAACTACTGTAAATAATTTCCCCACTCTTTATCTGTGCCTAAATCCAAACGTAGATTCCATGAGCAAAGCTTTTTTCTTAGAACTGCACGCCAGTGGAAATCTCCGCCGCTTGCCTGTTTCCCACCTGACTACAACTTGGACGTCTTCAAGTACAACATAAACAAACTCCGGACAAACCACCCCCTTTATAAGACACCATATCAAAACCCCTAATACTAATGATTACTACAATATTATCTAATTGATTACTGTAAACGCAATAACCTTTATCCCTGAATGGCCTTCGGGCCTTGATAAGTGGTGACCCCCATGTATAAAAAAGCTCCCTGTGGGCCAATAATAATTACGAAACGCCCATGGAATGCAAAATATATTTACTGAATAAATGATGAATAGGATATCTTTCTGAATGAAGAGAAAAATACTTTTATTAGAAAACTAAACAATGACAAAAATACTTTTATTTTTATTTAAACAGTGTTTATCATATTTTAGATACACAGCTGACCCAAATGGCATAACAGGTTTTATTATACACTCCAAAAGTAAAATCTTTCTATATAGTGAAATACAAATGATGAAATAACATTGTAAAGATGCTAATTTTAATTTACCTTTTTAAGTCCAGCATCTCTTAGCAGACAATACATTTATTTTGCCTGATTTATTTCGAACATTCTCAATTTACGCATACATCTTCCTTTAATGTATAAAATTTGCACACCAAAATTAATATGTGTTTAATCTGTTTACTACTACTAAAACCGACATACGCTTTTATTATTATTATTATTATTATTATTATTATTATTATTATTATTATTATTATTATTATTATTATCATATACAAAAGCTAAAAAAATAATCCTTCTCTTTTTAAGGCCCACCGGTGGCTGATTAAAGATTTGAGAGCTGAAATTCACGAATTAGCTATTTATAAAGACAGTTAAAAAATACATTTTTACTTTTGCAAGGTGTCTGCTACGAACAAACGTAGGAAAGAACAAGAAGGACAATGGCGTTCTGTGTAGTCAATTAACAGGCAAACATCATTGCACACACAAATTCTTCCAACTGACTTTGCCGCTCCTCAGACGTCAAATGATTTCTCCTTCCTCTCCCACCCATAAGTGAGCTGCTTTCACGAGGCACGCACACGTGATCCTGCGAGACTTCGTTCACTACAAAACGTCTCGGCCGCCATGATGGACTCCTTCTTTCTTTCTCGACACGTGCGACTCACAGGACAGACAGACACGAGGACGTTTGTACGGTAAGCTATTTTCCCCACACTCCCCCGATCTCATGATCACAGAGATCGCAAGGGGGTAGTGATCGTCTCCGCCGGGTGCTTTGTCGAGGGGGGACGACACACGCCTCATCTTTACTTGTGCTTTCGTCTACTGTCTTAGGGTCGAGCATCACTGTCTCTTCTGGGAAGCTACTAATATCAGAGTCACAGTTTGATGGTGGTGCTGCAATCCAGAGAGATGTCTGGCTAGATTCTGACTCTGATTCGCCCATGTTGTCTAGTGATGGTTTCGTTACTAATCGTATGACTTTAACATGACGGGGCACGCCGTCGACCCGCACCGCCTGTGGGCTGATTATTTCAGCGACTCGCCCAACTCCATACCTTATCGTGCTATTGCCTCGCGGATTTTTGATCCACACAACATCCCCTTTCCTCACTCTCTCTCCGGCTACGTCTAGTTTAGGTAGCGGGTTCGTCTCTATGCCCTTCACCCGTACGTGATACCTATGCAATGTATTATCCGGCGCCATAGAGGGCGAAACGTCATCTATCGGGGTTACATTGTACAAATAAACTGTCTCAAACACTGCAGCCTGATCTAGCCGCAATTGTTTTGACGGTTCGATGATTCCGTTCAATGATCCCATTTCCAATAGGTACGTGGGCGCATCGAAACCTCAGATGTATTCTCCAGCTATCAGTAAACTTCCTAAACTGCTCACTGGCAAATGCAGCAACATTCTCAAGCAATATGTTTGTTGGAGGTCCACGTTCAAGGAAAATATTGTTTAGTTGACGAAAAATAGTGGGTGTATCTTGCGACGCAGCATACGCAATATGCCAAAACCTTGACGGACCGCAATCAATGAGAGTCAGGAAATCCTCGCCATTGTGGTGAGTAATGTCTATCGCTAGCCGGTTCCAGTGGCTTCTAACTTCCAACTTCCCCTTTTCCCAGCGAACGGGTGCCAGGTCAATGGACTGGCATTCCACGCAGTTTTTTACCACTTCCATGACATCTGCTCTTTGCACTCCTGGTTCAACCAACTTAGCAAAATAATGGGTCAGCTTGCCTCCAGTTGTTGGTGGATTTCCTTAATCCGATTAGATTGACCAGGTATCATAGATGCGGCACAGCGAGGTTGCCTAGGTTCAACAGTTGTTTTTATGGCATAACGTCATCTTTGAGGTGATCTTGTTAAACAATATGTCTTATTTATGCTGGATCTGACCAGGGACACCTCCATTGATAGTGCATATCCGTTTACCAGGCTCATGATCGTGTTGAGAGCCGCCGACGAATGAACATCTCGCTCGTTGTTTTGGTTCGCATTCTAGCCCATCCGCTAATAGTGTCTAAAATCCACTTATGGGCGCAAGCAGAATCTGTGAATAGTCGCAAGGCGGTTGTCTTCCAAAGGATTGCCAAGTTTATTCCCTTGATCGCTACGTCGAATTCTGCTAGATTTATGTGTTGGGAGTCCTTTTCTGGGCGCAACCAGCAAGCGTCTTCTAATACGGCTCCGCATGGACTAATGACACGCCAATGGCAAGAGAGCTTGCGTCAACCCGTACACTACGGTCCTGGCTGTCAACACACCATCTGGCCTGTGCTGGATCTTCTTTGTGCACTCTGGTGATGACCTCTCTGACCTTCTATTAAGAGGGGCATCATAAATTTTGTCTTCCCATCCGGTGGTGACGTCAAAGGCTCTCCGTTTGATGAATGCCACTGCAATACGAAGCCAGCCACCCACAGGAAGGTGCCCAACTAACTTTCCGCACAATGAAAATACATTCGGTCGCATGAAAACACAGGGAATACCTGGGATTTCATTGCCTCGTTTCCAGCATAGGACATTATTTTCTTCTCAGACCTGCAAACCGAGCACTCTTGCACCATCCCGTAGCCTTTCTGGTCCCTTGCTGAGAAGGCCAAAGTTGTGAAGGTGTTCTTTTACGCGCGTTGCAGGACAATTTCTTCATCTGCATACACATCGTCAATATATACAGATGTTGCCTGCTAAATGCGCTCATCTTTAGTCAATATAGCGTAAAAAATCCTTTGCATTATTGATGGTGCCACATTAAGTCCAAATCCCATGCGGATTAAACAATAACTTTCTCCGTTGATGAGCACCATTTGGTAGGGCCATAGTGACTGATGGACATGCACTTGAAGCTATGTTTTACGAAGATCCAGCACATATACATTAGATACTGCTTACTACCATTCCCTCAACTTCTCGGTACATACAGCCGCGCGGGTTGTAAAAGTATTTACGTGTTCGTTTAGTTCCCGATAGTCGAGTACCGGCCTCACCTTCTGTTTATTATGCTGGAAACCGCCATTAATGGGATCAGACACTTTGGGGAGGCCCAATTCCTTCTCTGGATAGGGAACCAGCCATCCATTTTGTATCCAAGTCTGTAGTCCCTTACAGCATTCTCCACGAACTCCCGGGGGAATTTTCTATTCCGAAACCCTATTGTACAACTTCTCGGGTGGCTGCTCGTCCGACCATTTCGAAGAAACTGTCAACCATCTTGTACGCTGGTCGAATTCCGCATGGAAGTCAAGCTGTCCAAGTTTCATAGATGCACTCAGATCAAGGCAAGCGTTAGAGAAATGTGCCTTACCCTCACTATCAATACGGACACCACCCAATTCTTTGATAACGTTCATTCCTAACAGCAGGTCAAACCAAAACGGTCCCCGCTCACAACCAGGGATCATGCGGTTATTGTAGGCCCATCACCGACACGTGTACGAATGACACTAATTCCACAAGAAGCTAGCGTGCCCCCGCCGACGGTCAGTACTGGAATCCTCTTTTTGTCCCATGCCTCACAGCATGCCTTGCGCGCGAGAGTCTGCGTGCCCCCTGTGTCTACAAGCGCAAAGCGTTCACGCCCGTTCACGCGCACTCTCACTGCGTGTAGCGCTCTATTTGTCAATGATCTGGGGAGAATACTAACGCTATAGTTTACTCCCCTTGTCCGTTTCCCAGACAACTCCTTGCTACGTGACCTAGCTTGCTGCACCGGTAGCAACGCATGCGTATTGGTGTTTCCTGAGCAGACGTGTCCTTTACTGTCCCTAGAAAATGGTTTAGCCTGTGTGGTTTAGCGTGTCCTTCGGCTGTCCCTAGAAAAGTGGTTTAACCTGCCAGTTTACGCCATCTTCTAATTGAGTAGATTCTTCTGCGGTTGCTAGCACTGAATTCGCATCTTTTTCTTTTAAAATATTGCGGGCTCTAGCCAACAATTTCTTAAGCCTAATCTCGCTAAGCCTTGACGATCCTCGCAGCAGTCGGTTGGTGTCCGGTAGTCCCGAGAGAAAGGCACAACTTAATATGCGTTCAATCACTCCACCAAACGGCGCAGCTAATCTCTTTAAATCCGCCAAGTAGACGTCCACCGTCTCATCCAACCAAAACCACCGTTCGGTGAACTGCCTCCAATAAATAAAAGGGTTCGTAGCTAAGGCTGGGTATAGTGCCTCCTTAACCTCCTCCAGAGTTGGCTCATCCCCGAGGTGATGGTAAACAGAGTATGCTCCCTTGGTCAGCCTAAATGGGATGACAAGCGCGTGATCCTTTATTTTGCAAAGCCGGCAGACCAGCTGAACATTTTACCACCACTCAACGACCGAGGGTCCGGCGGAGGAGCCGTCCAACTCCTGTATCAATAGTAGATCAAACTTGTCCATTACAAAAAAATGGGCTGAAATAGCTTGCAGTCAATTAACAGGCAAAAATCACTGCTCATACAAATTCTTCCAACTGACTTTGCCGCTTCTCAAACGTCAAATGATTTCCCCTTCCTCTCCCATCCACGTGACCTGTTTTCATGAGGCACGCACACGTGATTCCGCGAGACTTCAGTCACTACAAAACGTCATGGCCGCCATGATGGACTCTTTATTTCTGACGCGTGCGACTCACAGGGCAGACAGACACGAGGACGTTTGTACGGTAAGCCATTTTCCCCACCTAGCCTGATGCTCTAAAATAAGTGCTGGGGCTGTATATTCTAACCTTTAATTTGCAGCTTCATTTGCAATTCCTGATTATGTAGACATCAGTAGGAATAGTGAGAATAGCAGGACTAAACTGTATCCTCTGTCACCTCTGCGTTATCTTGTATTTCTTTTGCTTATTTCTCTTTTTTTCTACTAATTACAATGATCTTTTGTCTGTGTTCTCCAGGCTGTGCTGTTAGATTAATGTGACTCGAGATCATTTAGTTGGATTTCGCCTCTCTTCAGCTCTCTGTAACAGGAGTCTTTATAGAGCAGATTATGTCGTCTAATTGGACAAGTCCCAGGGACGAGTTCGCCGTTTACGATATCCTTTGAGATTGGATTGTTTTCCATCCTGTACACATGATCAAGCCCTAACAAGTAGTAAAACTAAGACAATAGCAAACGTGATTTGCATGCCAGCCTGGGGCAAGACATTTGCATTTGTTACCCAATCATGCTAGGTGGTGGCAAAGGGACTATGATATGACATATGTAGAAGGCATTATTCACACACCCATGTTATGCTCTCGTTTTTTTGGTTTAGTGTTAGTAAGGTGTTGCCCGACCCTCTCCTGGCTAGTAGGTCATAGTATTAGACGTTTTGCCTACCATCATTTTTAGCTACTCATCCAGAAACAGTTGCTGGGCATAGGCGATCCCTTATAGGTCTCCGATAGTGATTTTAGGTGTGCCATTAACATCTTGGTCCCTGATGCTTCTTTTCTAAAGGCGTATTATTATGGCGAACGAGGTTAATGTGTTCGCAAAACGGGGATATATTGTCTGAAGGTTTTCGTCATAGTAAACAGCGAGAATTGCGTTATTTGCAAAAGATCAACTCTCTAATAAAACTCGACGCACCTTCGTTTTCACTTCGAGACAGGTAAAGTGCAATAAGTTGCAGTCGCTCCTAGTGTGGAAAAAGAGGCCGTCGTCTTGTTTGTATTATGCCTAGCGCAGGAGAAAGAAGATGTAGGTATTCAAGAGCGTAGACGCCAAGATGCATAGTTGCTTCACGTCACTTTTGATTGGTAAGGGGTCCTATTATGATCTATAATACTAGACGGAGTGCATCATCTCATCTCCTGTAATATGATCATATTACAGAGTTTAACTCCTAAGAAGTAGGCTTATAAAGAACTGGGACTCACCAAGTAAATCCCCTTTCTAGGTTGATGTTTTGCAGCTTCCTCATTGGATATTCAATGACGATCACTGAGCGTTTAGCACGAAACCTACGCTGTGAATTTTCGTAAACTCGGTAAGCTAGCACGTGAATGCGGTTGAGGACACCCCACTTTACGCACTATTCTGAAAACGTAGATTCTGCCACTCTTGTTACGATCACACTTATTGTGGCAGGAGCCGTCTGAGATGACCCAGGCGTCAATTCTCTATTCTTGTTTTCACAATTTGGTTGAATTTCGTTGTTGCGTAGTGCATTTCCACAGAAATATGAATCAATGCCCTTCATCAGTTCACCGATTGTTGGTAGTAAATGAAACTCGTACATAGTGGTGCCTATGGTGTTTTCACTGACTACGTTTTCCCTGAAGTATAGCTTTTGGTGTTGCACAGCCTATGTCTCCATTTCGTTTCCGCGATTTTGTTATGATCTACCTTGTAATGAACTTGATGGATGCGATCTTGAATACACTAGCACTGAAGTCTTTCTTCATCCAATCTTACAGGACACTGTTAGAAGCTGCCTGTATTCCTCCGGATAACCTTAACCAGTAGTCATTAGTGCAATTGCAGGTGATATCTTGGCATGGTTGCTGGTTCGCTGTAGTGGTTAGAGTCTTCTAATAAAGCTGTCTCTTGTACTCCTGAGCAGCTGGTTCTTTTGCAGAAGTATCAGCTTCTCTGTGCTTTATATCCTCCTGGAAGTAGTTTTCGTTCTTTTGTTTTTTTTTTTTGCACTTCCCGCAAAGCTGTTATAGAACCTTTACTACGCAGTTTCGGGTAAAATCCATAGCGCCTTGGCGCAAACTGTGAGGCATTCTTTCAATGCCCTATCGGTGGATTTGGAGAACTATTTTGTGGGTTTTGCATCTGCATTAAGGTTCCTGATATATCAACATGGAATTTACTATTCTTCTTGGAAAGATAGATCGCGATAGGATGAAGACGCACGTTAGTACAGATAAGAGAGTGATCATTGTCGCAGTCGGTAATTGCGTATGAGGAACACGTAGTTCATCTTAGATCCATGGGGAATGAGAAAATACAAGTAGTGCTAATGATTTGATCTAAGATGTCTTCAGGATAAGTTTTACTTAAGATTGGTTTCGAAGATGTGTGTAATACCAATGTTTTCGTGCGAGTTGAGCTCCATTAACCGGAGACTGTTCTGATTGGGGTTGTCAAGTATCCAATTCGATTCGCCAGAAATTATTGTCTGTACCAACCATGTAATTCATATTTACAAGTAAAAGCAGGTTCTATTTTTCTGATGTTAATCGAACCCTCCCCTCGAGCTTTTCGTAGAAGATATCTTTAGTCTCGACAGAAAAGCAATGTGTGTATGCGTAGATTATGAAGATGTGTTCACGAAGTTGATGAGGCTCAGTGATAGGATGCGCTGCCATTTGGGAAGGGCGCTTAACTGACAGCAGAATAGAGTTGCACAGTGTAAAGTCGATTACGTGAATCTCAATCATGTTTAATTTCAGGCCTTGCCAGAAGAATGTGTAAAACTTCTTTGATAATGCCGTTGTCGGT
The DNA here is from genome assembly GCF_053919585.1 of Euprymna scolopes. Taxonomy (NCBI): domain Eukaryota; kingdom Metazoa; phylum Mollusca; class Cephalopoda; order Sepiida; family Sepiolidae; genus Euprymna; species Euprymna scolopes. The sequence continues at coordinate 83,703,837 of NC_136491.1, forward strand.
TAAACAATGTCAATGTTTTATTCGACATGCTCAGGATCGATGTTAACTGTTTTTAGAGTCATCAATCTTTTGACGGCGTTTCTAACATTCCAAGTCTACAATCGCAAGGCAGTAGCATCATTATATTTTCCTTTGTATTTTTGTCTGGTGCTAAGTTTTAAAGTATTTTTTTCTGACTGCATAAGCTTTACACACCCAATGAAACAAGCAAACTGTGACCTAGTAGTAGGTTATCCCCAATGTATACCCGAGTTGATGCACTCAATAACTGTCTATTAGCCCCCAAAGATTTCTTCTAATGTCGCAAACATACCCTTGTGCCAACCTTTATATAGATTGGGGTAAGGCTAAGAACTGGTGATTGATGGCGCTTTGCGTTGTCTCTACTCTGAAACAAACAAGCAAGAGGAATCTCTCTATTTGCAAGGTTGAGCAGACATTCTCCGACGGAAAGGCAAGTAACTACACACGGTCCCAGCGCGGCTGTAGAAATTGCCGAGAAGATGTTGCAGAGCGTGACCATGCGCCTATCAAGGTCGGCTTTCTGTCTGGTTTAGTCCATTACTGTTTTTATTGCCCATGGCATACGCACGGGGCTGGAGGTATTTGTCCATGATTAAGTTTTTTTTTTGGTTATTAATAATACTGCATTCCCTTTAGCGACTCGGTGTCAGACGCATTCGATTCTGTGAAAAATATATTATTGATAATATTACATTTCAATCAGCGACCGATTAATCAGGCGGTTAGAAACCTGTGAGAAATACGTTTGGTTTTTATTATTTATAAAGTTACATTCCAATTGCAGACCGATGAATCAGACTCATAAAATTCTGCGAATAGTATCTTCATTTGAATGATAACATATTACATTCGAATTAGCTACTGTAAAATCAAAAGCACCGTATTCTGTGATTTTTTTTATTAATAACATGTTACATTCCAATCTGTTTACGTAGAATCGGCATCGCACAATCCTGTAAAATATTGTTATCTTGATTATTAACACACTACATTCATGTTTGTGGTCGTTAAATCAAACGCATACAATTTTGTGTAACTATTTTGTTTAATAATATTACATTCCAGTTAGCGACCGTTGAATCATGTGTATACCATCCTTTGCAAAATAATAATAATAATAATAATAATAACTAGAGGGACATGTTGAAATTCCACAGCGGCATTTTTCATATGTAATATATTGTTGCTGAGCATTCAGTGGACGCTCTGTTCAGCATGAAATAGAGGCACACTCATATAATTCTAGCCCTTTTATTAAAACTGTATCGCTCCTTTACTAAAATAATAACTTTGATATGTTTCCAGGGCTGAGTATTTCATTACAAACACACCGATCAATTAATTCACATTTCACCAGTTTTCTTAATTATTGAATATGTTACTATGTTCGACAATAATTTATGATATTTTAATCCATATAATCGCCTTTCCCTTTAATACAATTTTATAAAAAAATTGATATATTGTATGGGCTGATTAATACCTTAAAAAACACAACTATCAATTAACTCACATTTCATCATTTTTCACATTTATGGATATGGCACCAATTTCGACAATAATTTTTCATCATTAAAACTTACCATATCGAACACCTTACTAAAATAATAACTTTGATATATTGTCTAGTTAGATTATTTTAATACAAACACACCAATAAATTAAATCACCTTTCATCATTTTTCATAATTCTTGGAATGTAACTAATATCGACTATCATTTGTTTATAGGTTAAACACCTTATAGCTTCCACCCTTATGAAATAATAATTTAATATATCATCTGGACTGTTTTTTTCATTACAACACACTAATCACTTAACTCACGTTTCATCACTTTTCGTAATTCTTGGATATGTTACTAATTTCGACAACAAACATCATCGCTCCCCTACTAAAATAATAACGTTGATATATTGTCTGGTCTGATTATTTCATTGAAAACACACTAATGCATTAAATCACATATCATTTTTCATAATTCCTGGATATGTTACTAATTTTGACAAACATTTTTCATAATTTAAACTATAATTATCGCCCTCTCTTACTAACATAATAACTTTCATATATTGTCTGGACTGATTATTTTATTATATACCCATACCAATCAATAAACTCACATTTCATCATTTTTCGTAATTTAGTAAATGGATATGTTACTAATTTTAATCATAATTTTTGTAATTAAACCCATCTCTATCGCACTTTCTTACTAAAATAATAACTTTGACATATTGTCTGGTCAGAGTATTTAATTGCAAACACACTAATGCATTAAATCACATATTTCATTTTTCCTAATTCTTGGGTATGTTACTAATCTCGACAGTAACTTTTCATAATTTGAACCATCCTTATCGCCCTCTGTTACTAACATGATAACTTTGATCTGGGATTATTATTTTATTATAAACACACCAATCAATTAACTCACATTTCATCATTTTTCGTAATTCTTGGATATGTTATTATTTCGACAATAGTTTTTTTTTTAATAATTTAAACCATCCTTGTCGCCTTCTGTTACCGAAAAATAATCATGATATATTGCCTGGGCTGATAATTTCATTAAAAAAAAAACTATCTATTTACTCACATTTAATCATTTTTTATAATTCTCGGATATGTAACTAATTTAGACAATCACAGTTTATATGTTCAACCACTACTAAAATAATAACTATAATATATTTTCTGGGCTGATTAATTCATTTCAAACACACCAATCAAATAACTCAAATTTCGTCAGTTTTTATAACCATAGGCTATGTTACTAATGCCGACAATCATTTTTCATCATTTTAAGGCAAATGATCTCTTTCTTTATTAACATAATAACTTTGATCGATTGTCTGGTCTGATTATTTAATTGCAAACGCACTAATGCATTAAATCACAGATTATCATTTTTTATAATTCTTGGATACGTTACTAATTTCGACACATTTTTCATAATTTAAACCGTCTTATCGCTCTCTCTTACAAACATAATAACTTTGATATAGTGTCTGGGCTGATTATTTTATTATAAACCCACCAATTAATTAACTCACATTTCATAATTTTTCGTAATTCTTGGAAATGTTACTAATGTCGAACTCTTCCCTTGTAGGGAGGCAAGTAAACAAAAAATAATCAGAAGAGGCATTTTTTCAGGGGATTTTATAATTAATCCGAATAGACATTTCCAGTGCATTTTATAATGATACAGAAGAAACATTTCCAGGGCATTTTGTAATTAAATCAGAAATTACTTTTCCCAGTTACTTTTGTAATATTAAAACTTTGTTACATTAAATAAAGTGCCTATTAACAATGCCTCCCAACGTGACAGATTTAGACACCAGGATCGTGTTTTAATGTGTAGAAATGGAAAAAAATATCTTAGTTGTAAAGGATTTCTTTTCATCTAATAGACAACAAATTGGAAATGTAGCATCTGAAGAACAGATACTACACTTTCATCTTGGCCAAAAGGCCAAGTAGAGCAAATCATTTTTATTAGCTTTGCATCACAGCGACAACATTTTTTTTAATGGAGTTATATATAACAATTTAATGACCCGGATGTAAGCGTGACACACAAAAGAACACACACGCTATCGTATTAATGCATAGATATTAATAATGATTTCTATTATTATCAATGTTAGTTGTATTATTAATGATAAAAGGCAAGAAAATCAAGATAACACCTAAAAAGTAAAAGCACTCAGAACAATTCCGAAAAAAACTTGGAAAAAGAATGGGAGATATTGTAATCAGATGAATGGCTGGAGAGATGCAACGAATGACAACATGAAAACAACTGAAATAATTAAGGAACCTTTGATTATTTATGATATAATAGATGCCCATCATTATACGTACAAGCGCATAATTTTGCTTAATAAGGGAAAAAATACTTATTTGCGGAAAATTTAAATACGATAGTCGTTTCTACATAAAAATCTAAAGGCTTTTTAGAAGATTATAATACTATTATATGGTTTATTCTTTATGACAATTGGTAAAAAACGCACCAACATTTTCAAACCAAAATATACATCAAAATATATTTACATATGTATATATATTGTCCTGGCATGCCATCTTCAGTTTTGCTGCTTATTTTTTTGCTTGGTTGTCTGCTGTTGCCTTGCCATGCCGTATATATATATATATATATATATATATATATATATATATATGTGTGTGTGTGTGTGTGTGTGTGTGTAGCCTTAAACATAATATACTTAGTTCGTGTGATTCAGTAAATTTTCATATACCAATAGGTTGTAAGCCAAAAATGGCTGACTTATATGGTCGACTTTATATATATATATATATATATATATACACATATACATATACATATATAAATATATATATATATATATATATATATGAACAAATGGTTAATAAAACATGTTAAAAGACATCGTGAAAAAGAGTTAAATACATATTTAATTTTAAAAAAGGAAGCACAAGATAAGTGGATAGTCCTTAATCCGCGGAGTTTCGAAGAAATACCCTCCTTCTCATCAGAGGGCAGGAATTAGCAAAATACGGGATGGGATTTTGCATGTAAAAGTATTTAAGGAAACTACAAGTAAGTCACAGATCTTACTTGGTGAAAAAAAGGGTGAGGTAAGGGGAATAGGAGGTAAAAGAAAAATTATAAAAAGATTTCACATGAATGGATAGTCCGGTGAAGGGGAAAAAATCCAACAATGGTAAAATCCAAAACGGTAGAATTAAAAATTTCCAATCCAATGGGTAAGTTCAAAATGGTCCAAAAGGCAGAGTTCCCTGGAAAACATCGCAAAATGAATGAATTCCAAATCATTAAAAGGATATATACATATATATATATATATATATATATATATATATATATATATATATATATATATAATTTAAAGGAGATTAGAATAATAGTCTAAAGAGCTAAGTGTATTTTAATGTAACAGTGAAATTACTAGTTTAATTAAAATACAGGAAATGCTCGTTGTAATTTAGATATATAATAAGCTCGATAGTTAAATGTCCTAGAGCTAATTCAATATTAAGTAAAGTGATTTTCAATTTAAAAATTTAAAAAAAATTTAAAATTTAAAAATCAAATTTTAATTAAATTAAAAATCAGTTTCATAAGAAGGAACAACACGGATTTCCGAAACGATCGTACAGATAATTGACTTTGTTGTTGTTCCTTCTTATGAAACTGATTTTTAATTTAATTAAAATTTTATTTTTAAATTTTAAATTTTTTTTAAATTTTTAAATTGAAAATCACTTTACTTAATATATATATATATATATATATATATATATATATATATATATATCTGTGTATATGTTTATTAAGTACAAAGTTTTTCCGCAAAATTTAGATACATAATATTATTGGATATCAACTTCCAAATTTTTTCGATCGTGTATTAAAAATATTAATGTGCTTGTGAGAGTGAGCTTGTTTTACTAACTCCTAGGTCTTGTTACAGTGCTGAAACTCAAATCAGGTTTCATACAATAAATTACTTTGTATTTAATTAACAAATGTGCCCAGACTATATGTGGGCCACACATACACCCCCCCTACACACACAGACACCAACCCACACACACACACGCGCGCACGCGCACTCACACTCATATATATGTGTGTTTTTTAGGTTTGCGTATTTCATGACTTTAGGAGGATTTTCTTTTATTTTCATTGGATTTATGTTATATGCCATTATTTTCTATTCTTTTTAAAAATAATATTGCCGGTACAATCGTACTATGCTTTACATTAGGTGTTCATGCTTAGGCCGGCATTTAGAAATGGTCTTCCGAACAAATGTATTTTTGGCTACATTACTACTCATTTATTTTACCTCGGCTCCATTTTCCTCACTTCTCCACACTGTTTTTGTTGCATTACCATGTGAACAGAACATATATATTTCAACTGTTTTACATACATTGCCAATTAAACGAAAGCTTTCATGGATTTTTTTTTATTTAATTACACATGCGCAGAAAATTTTGACCTTTAGCAAGACAATGTGATTTTTACAGTGCTATAGGACGTGTGTTCTTAAAGAAATTGTTAAATCGTACACCTCATTCTTGAAGAGTACTTTTCAGTATGTACAGTTATTTTTTTACCGATTATTTTCTTGATAATTTTTATCGATTATTTTTTGATCATTTTTATCGATTATATTCTTGGTAATTTTTATCGATTATTTTCTTGGTAATTTTTATCGATCATTTTCTTGTTTATTTTTATCGATTATTTTCTTGGTAATTTTTAGCGATTCTTTTTTTGTAATTTTATCGATTATTTTCTTGGTAATTTTTATCGATTATTCTCTTGGTATATATTATTGATTATTTTCTTGGTAATTTTTATCGATTATTTTCTTGTTAATTTTTATCGCTTATTTACTTGGTAATTTTTATCGATTATTTACTTGGTAATTTTTGTCGATTATTTTCTTGCTAAGTTTTATATTTCTTGAAAGAACGAATATTATGACTTATGAGAATCCTCAGCTCGTTTTTATGAAATTATCCTTTTCTACGAAACCTGAGTAATTGATGCTTCAGTCTTAAAGGATTAAAAATGATAAACAGATTAAACCTCTAAGGAAGGATATGCTCGTCCGCTTTATTGAACTATACATCTCTGAATTTTCTTTTCTATACAATTAAATAAGAATTTAATACTCATATTAATAAGAAAACAAATAGCTATGTTTTATTTTAGCTGGATGTTCAATTTGATATGTAACTACTCAATATTTTCAAATTATTTTTTTGATAAGTAATCCTTTCACAAAATATATATCTTTTCCTTCAAGCAACACCAGATTCCCACAGGTGGAATATATAATCTTATATTTTATGCCTAAGTTATTAATCTCTTTATAAATATATTTCAGATCAAAAGACGTTAAATGGTTAAAAAGAGTATGCCAGTTATCACAGTTCTTTTTTCTATTAATTTCTACAATCAAACAATTAACAATAAAATCGCTAGAGACCGCTTAAAACTCATTACCATCAGAACAGCCTCCCTGTCCGAACCAATGTGACTCTTCCTCTCCAGAGTTTCCTGTCTTCAATCAGCTGCCTCAGATCTTCAGGTTCACTGTTGGCGTTGTGTGCTATTTGCTGGATGTACGTGGATCTAGGTCATCCTTTGCTTGCGCTTCCGTGTCGCGAAGTCAATCGCATTACATTAGTCGCCGATTCATGCTTGCATCTCAGACAGTGGCCGGAAAATCGTAGGCGTCTCTCGCTGATGCTATTAGATATGGCAAATGGGTTGCCATAAAGTTGCTGCAACATGACATAGTTTTGCCAAGATATATTTAAGATTGTTTTAAGACTGTTCGTAGCATACGGGTGTATGTTCCGTTAATTTTCCTTTCTACTCGAATTTTTCCAGCTGCTTACACTAGTTATGTACAATTTAGTTATATAAAATTAACAAACACAAATAGGCACCGTGTTTCAACATAAGGATATAGGAATTTATGTGCCTATTCTGACGACATTGAAAAATGAGTGATAATATATAATAATAAATATCTGAATTTTTTTTCAATAAATATTGAAGACAAAACAGAATAGCGTTATCGATGTTGTCAATTTCTTTTATATTTCTCATTAAAAATAATTATTAGGAAAAGTGAGAAACGTAATTATATTACACATGCGTGTATAAACTCAGTTATATCATCTTAATAGAGGGTAGTCATATGTCTTGTTAAAACAGCGCTTGT
>NC_136491.1:83716625-83726625 GCF_053919585.1 Euprymna scolopes
GTAACGCCAATATATTTGCCGGTTGTTAATGTGTGCTCTGATAACACTTGATCTCAAAATCACTATTGATCACCCCTCTAGCTTTTTGACTATGTGTCGATATCATTTACTCCTAAAAAAGGGAACTCAGCTACACCGAACACTGAATTCGAATTTCACTTCAACTAAATTAACATCGTTTCTTCGCTCGTTACTTTCTGTTGAGAAATAAAATATCGATCTCTCAGTTTGTTTATTTTGGAGTGAAAGATTGTGGGCCGTTCAAATTTAGCATATAATACTCCATATTCTATTTTCTTTTCTTTGTCTTAACACCTTCGTTCTGTTTTGAAAAGAAAACGGGTCTATGCTACACTACGAGGGGCGTGCAATAAGTAATGTCCCTGACCCATTCCAGCCATCTGATCTAGCTGAAATTTTGCATGTGCAATGATTTTCTATGTTTACGGGTTATGTGGCAAATTAAAGCTCTGAGCTAATTGTCGTTTCTTTTTTACAGGTGTCTGAACTGAGTCAGGTGTGAAATGAAGCCTGTTGAATGTCGAGCAGTGATACGGTTTTTGTATTTGAAAGGACGCACACAACAGGAAACTTTGATGAAATAAAAGAAACTTATGGTGATGATGCCACATCATATGACCTTGTAAAACGCTTACATCGTGAATTCAAACATGTCTGGAAGTCTGTGGAAACAGCTCCCAGACCTGGCCGCCCCTTTTGCCATTGATGAGGCATCTGTCCGTCAAGTTGAGGCTGCAATTTTGAAAGATCGGCGCATTACTATACGCTAAATAGCTCAAGATTAGTACAGAGTCTTTGGAAACTATCATTCATGACCATTTGCATATGCATAAGGTGTTTGCCAGATGGATTCCCAGGTTGCTTACACCATTCCCCAAGCAATAACTAGTCGAGTTCTCGAGAATACATTTGGAGATGTGCCAAGAAGATGAGTCACAGTTTTTCAAAAGACTGATTATACAAGATGAAACCTGGGTTCATCACTCTGATCCAGAGATAAAAACTCAGTCAATGCAGTTGAATCACTTGGACACACCATCTCCAAAGAAGGCAAGGGTGCAGCTATCAAAATCAAGATGCGGGGCAAGATCAGTAAAGGTACTCTCGTCCTACAGAACAACGCTCCGGTCGACAACTCGGATGTCGCCAGATCAGAAGCACAGACGTGTGGTTATGAAACCCTTCCCAATCCTCTCTACTCTCCTGACGTTGCATCCTCTGACTTTCATCTCTTCCCAGCCATGAAGTTGTTTTTGAAAGAAAAGCGTTTCCCGGATGATGCAGCTTTGATTTCTAAAGTCATGTTGTGGTTGGAGGACGGTCTCCAGTGGTGACTCAAACGATGGGAGAAATGTATAACTCTGGGTGATTCCTATGTAGAGAAAGGCTAAAAACTGTGCCAAGTTTCGTTGCTATACTTCTTTGGAAACTGGGCCAGGGGGATTACTTATTGCAGGCCCCTCGTAGGCTTTCGAGAAAAAATGTTTCTTTTCTAAAAATATATTTTTATTGCAATAAAAAACGAAATCTCGTTATACAAATACTTTTACTTGTGCGTAAAGTATTGGGATGTACTATTCCAGTAAACGAAATCGCAGATATTATCTTCGCGAGTACACTATATCCTGCTCCTATACTCGTGCTTCAGCAAAGTAAGTATTTCACTGAATGAATTCTAAAACAGCTAGCCATCAGAATCGTACATATGGCTTGTAAGGATGTGCTTAAGAAGAACTCCATCATTAGTAATTCTTGCCGTTCGTATTATTATTTCTTATTCTTAAAAATGAACGAAAAGAAAAATTCTACATGACATTACATCGAAATTTGTAAAGAAATTAGACCCCTATGCAATGTGCGGAGCATCAATTTACGGTGTAAAAATCTGAAAGACAGAAACCGAGGCTGAACACATTTCAATATAAGTTAACAGAGACTAGTCCTTTTTTCTCATATTTAACATCGACGGTGCCCATTTTTGTTGTTCTGTAAAACACACATAAATGTATATTCTTGGTATGTTTTCACTTTATGACTACTTGAAAAATATAAACAATAGTTCTTAGTACTACATTAGAAAATTAACTTACTTTTAATCATTGCATAAGTTTGTTAACAAAGGTTTACTTAAGTCTTAGTATTTTTCTAGGATTGGTCATTTTTTTTCATTAGGCATTAAAAAATTAAACATTACTGTTGGAGAAACCCCTCCATGGGATTAATGGACTATCTCATGACGTCACTTCCTTTGGTGGGGTTATCTTTACAATTTTTACCAAGAAGTAGGGGATAAATTGCTACTTCTTCATGCGCACACACTCAAAGAAAGAACATTTTCTTTTTTCTTTTTTTAAATTCTTTCATCTCTCTTCAGTCAAAATCGGAAATAAATATTTTTCGTGCGTTTAGCTAAATCCATTAAAAGATGGAGGGCATGAAAGCATTATTAATACAGACAATAAAGGCTGAGATGGATCAGCAGAAGAAACCTGTGGAAAATTTAAAAAAAACGTGATAAACAGGTCCAGTTACAATTTCAAGAAAGGCAACAAGCGTTGGACTGTTACTTCAACGATAGAGACAAGAAGAGCTATTGATAAAATATTCGATAGAACGGAACACAGGAACAACAGTTTTGAGTTTTCCCAAAGTACAATATGGAATGATATAGAAACGTTCAAATACCAACCAGAGTTGGAGGGGACATTTGACGCTTTCTATCGGAGGTATGACGACCTATTCACTGTTGATTGTCAAGAATAGAGCACCGCTAAATAAATTCGCCTACTTGTGAGGAAATTAGGTACCACAGAACATAGCAAGTTTGTATAGTATATTCTCCCCAGGAAGACGAGTGAATAGGAACTCTGAAGCGGTCAAACTTTTATCCGAACTGTCCATCCCGGATTCTGTGCTCTTTCATAGAAGAATAGACATGCTTAAACATGCAAAAAAGTGACAAAAATGATTACCTAACCTTCGCGTCCGTGGTAAATAAACACTGCGATGATTTCCGTCTATCTGACTTATAGGCAGATGACTTCAAATGTTTAATTTGTGCGCACGGTCTAGTCTCAACCAAAAACACCGGGATTAGACAACGTGTTTTCTCTAGACTTGAGAGCGAACGGTGCCTCACCCTCCAGAAGTTGGCTGGGATTGTCAACGGGTAATCTGCGTGAGCAACAACTCGAGACAGGTCGAGGAGTCAGGCGCAACATTCATTAGAAGTACGGACTTCAGACCAGAAAAATACTCAACCCGAAAAAGCGCAGCTGGAAGTAAGAAAACTTAGGCTACACCTAATAAGTACCACCCAATCACAAGGCCCGGATTCCCTACAAGCCCGTTCTATCGCTGCGGCGGGAAACATTGGCCGAGTCAATGTTTTTACAAATATAAGTACTGTAACGAATGCGGCAGGAAGGGCCACAAAGCGACCCAGCGAAGGAAGAACAAGGTCAAGAACAGCGTCCGACAGACTAGATTCGACTTGGTTTCGGGTTAAGAACCGGCGCAAATATGTCACAGTTTGCATCGCAAATAAAACTGCATTTATAATTGGATTCCAAATCAGACCTGTCCATCATTAACCTTAAGACCTGGAAAAGGCCAAGGAAACCAACCATGCGGAAAGCGAACAAATCAGCTCGAGCTGTAACAGGCGATAAAGTGAAATTTGAGGAAGAGCTCACACTCTGGGTGACCTTAAATTGTGCTACTAAAAAAGTAAAAGTGTATGTGCATAGGACATGCGAAAAAGTGTATGTGCATAGGACATGCGAAAACCTGTTCGGTACTGATTTGATGGCGCGATTCGAATTGTGGGGCCAACCTATGAATAAATTCTGCCATAGAGTAGAAGACTCGTCTACGGAAGCGCAACAACTGAAGGGCGAGTTAAAAGTGGAATCTTCAGAGGTATTCTCACCAGGACCAGGAAAATGTACAAATGCTATAGCAACATTCGAAATAGATAAAAACACTCTGCCCGTTTTCAAGAAGCAACGTAACGTCCCAATTGCAGCAACAGAGAAATTGAAAAAGAAAGCTACAGCGAAATCTGGCAAAAGGATAAAAATCTGAAACTGCAAAGCTTGAAGCTAAAAACACTCGCGGCAAACGAATTCCCAGGGGCAAAGCAACAATCTCTACACGTGTATAGGATTGATTGAGATTGTCGGACTGACTTCCTCATCTTGGTCGTTATAGTCACAACGTTTCGGGCGTTTTGTCCTCCGGCCTTCATCAGGTGTTTTGTATCGAACTGGCGAACCGTTTGTTAGGAGTCTCGAACCCAACCCTTTATTATTATTACGGGGGTACCGTGTTCGGACCCCCCCTCTCCACCCAGACATGGTTGGTTATACTCGATTTTTCCGTCTCCCCTTTAGTTACCGCTTTTTGGTGTTCCTCCACCCTTACTTTAAGGGGGCGGCATGTTTCACCCTTGTTAACCGTTCTGCAACTGCATGGGATGTAGTATATGCAGTTCTTGGTCATGTTCTCCTCCATGCGGGGCTTCACTCGTACCAGGTGTCGTCTGAGAGTTGACTCGCTCTTGAATACTGTCCTGATGTTGTAGGGAGCACATATTCTCTGAATCATTTCTCAGAATGCCTCGTATGTATGGTAGGCTGACCGCTGTAAGTTTTTTGGTGTCATTCTCCTCTCTTATACTATTAATTGTCTGGTGGATAGTATGCTATCGGGGTAGTTGTTACGACGGAGGGTATTCTTCAACCTGACCATTTCTTGGTGGTATGTAATAGTGTCGCTACTTATTGTCTCTACTCGATGTTGTAAGCAGCGTGCAATTCCACGTTTGATACTGTATGAGTAATGGGAGTTGAAGTTAAGGTATTGTCCGGTGAAGGTAGGTTTACGATATACGGATGTCTTAAACCCATGTTCTGTGCATTATATGAGTGTATCAAGGAAGGCCAGTTGGTTATCTTTTTCTTTCTCCATTGTGAACTGTATCGATGGGCTTATTGAGTTCACATCGTCTAGGAGAGTCTGGATGTCTTCCTGATGGGGCCAGAGTATGAAGGTGTCATCAACGTATCTAAGCCACATGGTTGGCTTTAAGGGAGCTGAACCTAAGGCTATCTCTACGAAGTATTCCATGTATATGTTCGCCATCACTGGTGATAATTGCGAACCCATAGCTAGCCCCTCCTCTTGTCGATATAGGTCAGTACCCATTCTGAAGTAGGTTGTTTCTATGCAGAATGTTAGCATTTCCATTAAGTTTGGCAATGGTGCACATGTGCGCTCTTCTATGGAGAGGTCCGCGACTAGTTTGTCTTGAATTACTGCTAGTACCTCACTAGTTGGGACTTTAGTGAACAGACTAACCACATCTAGGCTTACCATTTGGTTTGTACTGATGGGTGCTCCCTTGATCAGTTCCGTGAAGTGGGCAGAATTATTTACATCTGTTGCTGATTGGCTGCTAATGGGTTTATTATATCCTCAAGGTACCTACTCAGTGGGTGGCATGTTGAGCCTCGGCAGCTGACTATGGGCCTGAGTGGAATACCGTCTTTGTGTATGTTGCGGAGACCGTACATATGTGGTAGCTTACTGTAATGCTAGACCAGCTGTCTATATTTCATCGGAGCGATGTGTTCCTTGTTTTTGGTATATGTCTGCATATACATTGTTTATATATATATGTGTGTGTGTGCCTATGTGTCTGTATGTGGATGTGTAAAAATGCACATATGTATGTGTATGTACGTATGCGTATTTACGCGTACGTTAGCGCATGTATTTACTCTTAACTGCCTAAAAAAACAACCCATCGTTAACTGCAATGAACAAGTCGACTCGTAGAACTACGAAAATTTTGAATGGACCACTGTGTTTGTCAAACACATGACATCTACACTAACCCTTTCTTTCTCTCTCCTTCTCTTTGCCCCTCTCTCCCCCTCTCTCTCATCTACTTAATATACCCTGTTGAACAAGAAAAAAGCCGTCAGAATTTAAAACCTAAAAATAAAACCCCCTCCTCTCCTTACACCTCTTTTTTTTTCTTTACCATCCTCTCCCCACCTACCCCTTTCCTACATCCATATATATCCACTCACGCCTACCTGAATCTGCTACCTCCACACACACAATACAATCTAATGTATTTTAACCTTCAAAACTGAAATATTGTCAATACCTGTCTCATTCCCTCTTATTACCTCCTACCCCCTTATTTTTTTTCGTATTTCTTCTAAAACACTTCTTCCTAATAATAACAACCATTTCTGTAAGGTCTGACGAGGCTTTTGGATCGTAAACATGGCCAACATCCGAAACATATGTAACCAAACAGATAAAACGGTAATAAAAAATAAAACATATTTGCTCTGCAATAGTATTAGGCACTTTGTTCAGTTTTTTACTAATTACCAGTTTAACTATATATATATATATATATATATATATATATATATATATATATATATATATATATATATACACCAATGACCGCCTTCAGTGTCATGCCAGTAGGAAATAAAAAATGTAATTTTGGGGTTCATGGACTTTAAGTGTCTTAGGAGGTGGCGCTCTTCTTCGAAGATCTTGCAATCATCAGGGGTGATAAGTAGTCAAATAGATTAATCCTAATATTATAAATACAACACTGGTAAATTAAAAAAATATATTTATTTTGAACTCGGAATTTGGAATTGGAATTTTGAATCTCACAGGTAAGAAATTCATTTTCATAACATGACTAGGTAGTCCAATTAATAAGGATTGGAGACTAGATCTAATATATGTAACATCTCTCCTTCTTAAGATTAAAGCAGCCTGTGTTTGATCCAGACTGCTGGGGATCCATGATTTTATATACAGTTTTGTTTTTCAATCCTCATAACAGTGTTTCCTGGTAAACAACTGATGATCACTTACATTACTATTAGTACTATAGTGAATTCGAGAGAGCAAGTGATACAGTAATTTCAGGTAAGTATATGACTTACTGACTAAAGAGTGTTCTTACGAATGATAAGAATAAAAATTAAATATTTTTTTTTTTTAGTTTTAAAGGTAAAAAAACTTCCAAGATTATATATATATGTGTGTGTGTGTAGTTATACGTATGTACATATAAGTATGTACATATATATGCGTGTGTGGGTTTGTGTGTGTGTATATATATATATATATATATATATATATTATGTTGACGAAAAAGTTTTGTAATCTTAAACCTTCTATAGTAGCTTGGTATGTCTCGGCTCTAACAAAGAAAGTATCCATCGAAATAAGCACATCAGAATCCACACACCATTTTCCAACGCAAAACAAGTATCTTTCATCCAGTAACGTTAAAATCCTGCGTGCTGGTGGCGATGAAGTCGATGGACGCTGTTTTTTATATTGAAATTTTTAAGCATTCTCCAAGCTGAACATTTTCGAGATGATTTAATAATGGTAGACCGTATGTAAGAGGTCTGGGGAATATGGCGGATGAGTCAAAGTTTCGTCTCTTAATTCGTGAAACTTCTGCACAGTTGGTTTAGCAATGTGAGGTCAGGCGTTCTCGTAAATGAGAATTGTATCTTTTTGTGTACACTAATCCGAAGTGTTGCTGTCGAAGCTTTGATGCATTTCATCTATTTGTTGACAGTCCTCCGGCGTAATGATTCCACCTGCATTCAATAAACTGTAATGGATAAGACCGGTCGCAGACTACCAAACAGTCAGTATGGCATTCTTATGGTGCAATCTCGCTTCGGCAAGTGTCATAGAGTATAGTTGGCATCTAACCACTGGAATGAGCATTGCTGGTTGTTGTGAATAACCCACTTTTAGTCGCAAGTAACGACATGGCCGAGAAACGAATAGTTCTCATTAGCTAAAAAAAAAAAGGGAAGATGGCACTTTATAACGGCATTTTGTTTAGTTTTCGTTCAATTCGTGAGGCATCAATTCATCAAGTTGTCTTGTCTTCAATCTCTCACGAGTAGTTCGAAATCGTCGCATACATTAATTGTAAGTCTGATGCAAGTTCTAGAACAATTGTGCATGGATTGGTTTCTACTAAGGCTCTTAATTGATCTTTGTAAAAACTCAAGTACCGGCTATTATGATCATCATTTTCCAGTTTTCGTCGCCGCCACGAAATTTCCCAAACTGCGATTGTGGTGGGAATTTAGTAATGGTTTCTGGACCAAACACTTCGTTGATATTGCGAGCTGTCTCAGCAGCTTTCGGCCTAGCTTGAATAGAAATGAGCAAATTTAGCGAATTAGCTTTTTGTCTTTGCTGTTTTAACGTTCTGAAAAGAAGACATAATTGTTTTAAAACCATTGCAATTTAAACACTTAGAACGGAAAACGTTCTTAAAATGATATATAAAGTAAATATATAATAACGGAAACTCATTCAAAAATATATCAGTTGAAATTAACATTCAAAGCCGACAGAACTTTCTTGTCCTTATATAATACATTTTCAGTGGTTAAGATTAGAAATTAGGAAAAATAATCGCTTTATTTTGACAATTCTGGTCCGAAGTTTTGTTGGTTTGTTGTTCATGAAGGCATTAAGGATACTAGACGATAATGTTTATTGAGTTTGTGTTCTGAATATAATGGAAACACTGAGAGTTTTCTAACAATGGTTTTCACTAGGAAAAAAATGTAAATAATTAAGACTACGGTTCAATAATTATAAAAGCATGACTTGAAAACGACAGTATTCTCACGTGGGATTTCAACTTATAAGTAAATTAAGTAGACATTTTTTGTCCGTGGAATTTCACTTTGTTTTAGGTATATAAAAGATCAATAGAAACTATTTTATAATGAATATAGCAATACGAAATTTTGATTTGAATGTTTTACTTCGGAGATCAGAGATTTAGGTGCAGTTGAGTACGCGCCATTAAACTAACCTCAGAGTGATATTAGATGATTATGCTCTTGCGCAGGGAGGATACTATGAAATAGGGAATAACTATATCTCTAGATGTCAAAGGCATTTTATTGTTACTCGTCAAAAAAGGAACTGATTCTCTGACGAAATCTTTCCAGTTGTGACAACAACACACCATCTTATCTCATATTTGATTTTAATGCAGGTAGAGAATTACGTTAGCAGCTAGATACTTGCTGAAGCGGTACAACGATTAGATAATTTTTGTAGCCACTGTATCAAAATATTCGAGTTGTCTGTGATAAAAATTTTGGCCAGAAATAAATTCATAACGTTCATAAATACAAATGATTTCTTCAAGAGAAGATTTGTAAAAATGATTCGAGAGCTGGTGTTGAAAAGATAGAATATTTGTTTAAGATGTGTTGAATATAACAAGACACATTTTTCTGGATGTAATCCAATTGTTAAAAGAAATAGTTATGGAGATGTTGATCATTAATGCTCTTCAATGTGTTGCAAATGATAGTTCTTTTATCTGCATGGATTTCAACGATTGCTCTAAGAATGCGATTTAAAATCATTGATTAAGACCTAGCAGAGGATTGAAACAAAGATGGACCTTTGACGGATGGGAGCTTTGTTTAGATTTGTGCTTCAGATGTTTGCCTATCAGCAGCAATTTTTTAATTAACTGAAAAGAAAGATTCGAGTGTTGATAATATATTATTAGCTATTCATTTAGAATAAAAATCCGTAAATAAATCAGTGTGCCAAACCTTTTCATTGCGCTAGAAACAAAGACCTTGCCGATAAATTAGCTGATCATTACAGTCAGCTCTTCAACTGGTCATGTTGCAGGACAAAATAGATCTTGCTTGTAACTGAGTAGTGGCCCTGCTAAAGTTTTATCACTTATTTATTTATAACAGTTCAACCAATGTAGCAAAGACGCACAGGAATCTGTTTTCGCTGTACTAAGATTAAGAATATCCATCACCAATATTTTTAAATATTGCAGACTAATGATACTTTGTGAATGTGACGAACTATCATTCCATCTTTAAGGATCAAGTAAACAGTTTTTTAA
>NC_136491.1:83731625-83796625 GCF_053919585.1 Euprymna scolopes
TTCGGGTTGCATCTATGTATTTCTTTTTAGTATTTTTACCTTTTTCATTGTTATGACGTGATTTAGCTCATGACTGGGTCATTTTCGTACGGCTGCCAAACACGCGTTCGTGCTCTGTTATACTTGTGTATATTTTTAATTGCCGCGTCATTCTAGATTTCGTTTTTTTATCTACTACTCCTGACATTCTACTAGCAATTCTTCTGACAAAATTGTGAGAGATATTGTTTCCGATTTTGTTTGGAGTGGGTATTATGTCTAGTTTTATGCCAACATACCTGGCGTTATTTTTCAGTTGACACGTTACTCTACGCCAAAGAGGGACACAATCGAAATCGGACAAAATGAACCCTTGAAACTAACGTGAACGTTTTTTTTATGTCAAACATGACGTCATTGTCGTAATAGCATGAGGAAGCCGAATTTAGGGTTAAAGAACACACACACACACTCACACATACACACACACACATACATACCTTTTAGCTTTTATATTTATAAATGGCTGTCGACCAGTTTTAGCTAATATATGACGCGTAAAATTGAAAGGAATAAAAACAAAACTAACTAAATGCAAATAGGTTTATTTAAATCTACTACGTTTTTGTAAATAGAAAAACAAATCCCCAAAAAATAAAACTTACCGTGTATAATAAAAATATGTTTATTAGATTTTACTTAATTATTTTTCTTTGTTTCAATGAAAAAGAAAAAAAAAATGAATAAATAAAACCAGAAAACTGACTGTGGTATTTGTTTTTTGTAATGGTGGTTTGTTTGGTTTCTTTTCGTTTTTTTGTCTCTGTTAACCAATTTGATGGTCGCCTGATTCTAATATCGATAGCGTAAGTAGTAATTGAGCTAATGAAACTCTCAGAAATGCAATGTATAAAAATAAATAATGAATCAGTAACTAATTCGAAAATAGGAAGTCAGCTGTCCCCTCTAGTATCACGTATGAAATCAGTGCAAACATAAAAGTATAAAGACAGTAAATAAAATATTAAAGCGACTAATTGGTGCAAGATTTGAAGAACGCTGGCGGTTGACTGTTAAAATTTCTTGTATTAAATGGAATACAATGTTAGTTTGTTTCGTTTAGGTAATCCTTCAAATCACAACCCCCACAAAAAGAGAAAAAATATAAAGGGAAGAAAATAAGAATAAATTGATAAAATAGCACAAGTAACCCACACAATAACTGGAATATAAAGTCGCGTTTCAACCAACGGAAAAATGCCAATCCATATTTCTGAAGCAACTAAGAACTCAAACCGGTCTTCCTTGTATATTCCCCTGTGGACGTTTCCACAGCGGGATTAAGTGATCGCAGGCGAAATATGAATCGAATAGAGAGAAAAGATTGTACCCCTTCCATTGATTCCAATTGATTGTAGCTCTCACCGGAAAATATATAGAAATGTACGAATATAAAGAACCTATAAGGGTACTAGGCCTTTAACACACTTCAGATTATGTGCTGAAGTGTGGCGACATTACATTTGAATGTAATCTCGTGATTTTTAATCCTTTTAAGGTTAAACTCACACGGGAAAAATGAGGTCATTTTATTTATATAGATAAAGATATAAGAAAAAGAAAGACGATAGAATAGAAGAAAGACAGAAAGAAGATAGAAGATAGGAAAGAAGAAGATAGAAGAAGAAGATAGAAGAAGATAGATAGAAGATAGAAGAAGAAAGAAGGTAGATAGAATAGTAGAAACAGAAGATGGATAGAAATACATACTGGTATTTATATTAGTTTGAAGTTTATCATTGCGTATATCAAGTAAACGCTACATCCTTTTGATTTCATTACTCATTTTTCCTTATTTAAAAATACGGCTTAACATTAATTTCACTTACAGGACCCTATACCTATTTAAATTTCTCAGTTTATATCTACAGGCACCAGTGTGTTTTACTTAACCAAGCTTTAGTGTGTGCTAGATGGAATAATTACTGCTAGTTATAGGGCTCAAACCCAGTCAACAAAATCCACCCTCGCCTGTCTTTATATATAATAAATCGTGTTATTAAGCGTCTAAAAAATTTTTTCCCCACTTTGAAGTTCAAACTTGCCCACATTCTAATTTAATCTAACAGTGGAAAGGTTGTGATTAAAAAAAAAACTTTCTTAAAGTCGTTCGAATGCTAATGTTATAATCCTGGCTACAGACCGAAAAAACGAGAATATTAAATACTTACCCTTCTACTTGATCATGCTTACTATAACAATAGCCATATGCAAACTGTTAGATCTTTCTGAATGAAAAATTTTAGAAATAATATCAGATTCCCAAGCACCTGCAGCCGCGCGTATATCTCAATCATCAGTAAACGATTAGAAAGCCTACCATATTTAAATGATTACTTATCTGATATTGGCAATTCTCTTGCTCGTTTAACGTGAGTGATCTAAAATCAACCGGTGAGCCAAGGCTTGAATATGAAAAACTTAATTCCGTGCACTTATCAAATGGTTAAGTATAAAATACAGTATATGCTCCTATGTTCGATTATAACGTTTATAATTTCAATAATATTAACCTATAAAAAAAATATCAGCATCACAAACGATACTAATATAAAAACTATGATAAATATACGTGTCTGAATAATCAAATAATCTACATATTATAAATAATAATACTTCCTCCAATATATTTTCTCAGTCAAGTTGTGGTCGAGTTTTATATACTTTAATCTGTATTATTCGATATTATATTTTCTCTCCTCGCGGTAATTGGAGAAAAAGGTAAGAAATTAGTATGCTGCAACGTGTCATATTTCCGTGAGTCTGAAAAAAAATAATAACGGGCTTTTATGTGTAAAATAAAATGGATAGATTATATTGCTGATTTGTGCTTAACAAATAAAGTCAGTGTCCTGTATAGTGGAGAGTATTCACATTTTAATGAACGTTGGTATCCCAAGATCGATAGATATCCGCCCTCAGTTGATGCAAAATAGGAACGGGTGGTCTAACATTACACACCTAACCAAATATTACGTAAATTCCGTTATTTTGTTTTTACTTAAACAAGACATATAACGATGTCCTCTCCTATTTTTTTTGTTAAGCGAGCCGTTGCGTTTCTGCCAGTAGCCTGAGAGTATTATTACTGGGGTCATCTTGTTAATAAGCTGTTGAATATTCTTCTTCCAGGTGTAATTTGCTGTCTGCTAGAGACATATCTTAGGCAAATGTCCATTCGTATTCTTGTGGGCATAAACTGAGTATGGTAAAATTTGCTCAGGCTAGAAAATATAAGGTACGTTGTAATATAGGCAGGAATACTTCCATATTTATATAACCAATAAGAAAATGTTATTAAAAAGCCGCTTATTAATGAACATGTACATGCGAATGGGCTGGTTCTTCACTCAACAACAGAAAGCCAAGCAATAACTCATATATGTTCTAAACTATGTTTCTTTTCTGTCTCTTTTCAATATTATTTGAACATTAATATAATATGAATGATATTAAATATGAGTTAATTTCGATCTTTTTAAAAATCTATTCTTTCAACACATTCTGCGATCTTGCTAATTGGTTACTTAAAATATCTGTTGAAATAGATAGTCAGCCATGCTAAATAGAACATATAAAATCGTCTACATTCTGTTGAATTCATTTTCAGCAAGTTTATTTTTAAAGCCATATCGATATTTATTTTTTATTTATTTTAATTTGACACATCGAATCTAAAGTGCATTCACATGATGAGTTGTATTTTAACTTTAGTTGTTCTCATCGTTTTTAGTAAACTCTTTCAGCTGTAAAGGAACACGATCATAATATGCCATTTTAATTCTGCGTCTATGCAGTTATTTTAGACTGTTAAAAATAACTAATTTTATTATTGTAGTAAAAGGTTAGCCAGTGTATTTCCTTTGTATTTTCTGTAATAATTTAGTGTGTACATAATCTCCGAAAAAGTCAGTAAAATCGTCATAGTATACATTGCATTTAGTGAAGTAATTTCTGGCATGAATGCATATAAACGTTTCTGAAGTTTTAGATGATGACTTTATTCTCCGTGTGATTTGGGTTCTTCTGAATATTGTTCTGATCTTGTGTTATATTTTAAGAAAGTTTCGGTCGATTCAATCTCTAGCCTCATTCAGGTGTACTTTCTCAAACTTGGAATTTCGAACGGAACTCTTTATTTGATCCATGCTCTCCTTCACTCAGGCATAACTGGCTAAAAATTCTAAATGATTCGCAATTGTGTTTTAGGTGTCTCCCGCACTGAGAGTGTAAACTTTAGATTGTAAATTAATATTACAACTACAGCAACTTAAATACGTATTCGAAATATTTTATCGTGGCGTAACGGCGTTCGAAATTGTGTGCAAATTTCTCGTTCGAGAGAATAATTCCTGAGTTCTACAGTAAGAGTCGTGAGTTCAGTAAGATAGAACTGAAAAATTTTGGGAGTTACATCTCGGAAAACGTTATAAAAGTAGAACGCGATTAAGGACAGTATTTATAAGCATCCGATTAATATGAACAATCTTTATAAACTAATGTATGTTAGTGTTTAAATATTTAAGTACAACCATTCATGCGGAATTAAATGACTGAAGCTATGAAGTTACGAATACGATTCTAAGTAGAATTATTCACAGGTAGACGGCGTTTAGTTTTATTGTTTATGGACAAAGGGATAAAAAGGATATATCAGTATCATAGACAAGATCTCAAAATATCATTAAAAATAAAATGGGTATTAGAATTAATGAATACATATTCCCGAAGTTTAAGTCCGTCCACTGTATTTCAAAATGTTATTGCAGGGCAAACCCATTATCTACACATTTAACTAATGCATACATTGAATTAGATCTGTATAGACACCAATTAAGAAAAATATGGGAATTTTCCTTTTTTATCATAAGCCTTTTATTATACATAGAAAAATGCGACCATGAACAGTTATATGGTTAAAATTAAACGTAGAAAAAAATGCCTAGTTGTTAAAATTAGAAAAGAAAAAGATATACCAGTAAAAAATATAATAAATTTTTAACTTAAAATATTGCAGCATAAAGGATTGATTATGTAATGTTAAATTGATTTTTTTTTAAATTCTCAATGTTGCCATCTTTTAAGCTATAAAGTTTAATTTTCTCCGTTATACTTTTAACTCGCTCTTTATTTCTTTCGTTATACTTTTTATTCGCTTTTTCTCTCTTTCCCTCTATCTTTCTCTCTTTGAGTTCTCTATTTCTCTCTGTCTGGATGCTCTCTCCTCTTTCTCCTTACTTCCTCTTTCTTTCATTTATTTTCCCCTAAGTTGCCATTATTACAGACAATTCGTATTCTGGCGAAACAGTAAAATAAATACGTATTTAAATAAATGAAGAAAACGAAAGGAGTAAAAAAGAAATATACACAATAAAGAAGCGAAGTTCTAAGCGAAACATGGCACGCAAGCGACATTCCCGCTAGGTTGTATGCATGTGTCGACGACATGGCAAAACTTTAATAAAAAGATTACCTTTTCCGTTTCTCCTGCTAAATAGATAATACACAAACATAAAACAATATAAAAACCACCCAAAATCCTTCTTTTTTGTTCGCATTAAATCAGAGAACAAATAAACAGTCCTTTCTATATTACTGTTGTTAATTAACTCAATATAAACTCTAAAGTCTTAGCTTTCCATTATATTTATTTATAAAATATTTGTATATATACACATATCTATTACAATAAAAACATAATAAATACATTACAGCAATTGCAAGTCAGTTACATTAATCAATTAGAATAACGTGGTTTTAGGGAAAACATTGAAAATTGGAGAAAAAACATCAAAGTTGTATGAGTTGTAATGTTAGTTAACCAACCGCCAATCAAAAACAATCGTCTCTATAACACGTTAATAGTAAAATAGTTGCCATGGTAACCAACAGCTTACACGAAGGAATCGCCTCGAACGTTTCTGAGAATTTTTAAACACCAGCAATTTTAAAACACCAGCAATTTTAGTATAACTTTTTTAATGAACGAAGATTGAATTTTTTTATTTAAAAATATTGCAGAGAAGTGGGACTATGAACTGTAAAAAATGTTTGAAATATGCTCGCAACATAAGTGACCGTTGAAGCTTTAAAGCAGTGCTAAATGAGTAAAACTAACAGTTAACTATATATTCAAACGCTGTAGTGTTTTAATGATAGTGATTTTACTGAATAAATCTTGTAAGAGATTTTGTACAGAATTACAACACAGGTTCTTGAACTTAGGTTTAGTTTAGTCTTTTATTTTAATTTGCATCTCCATTTTAATGTGTACAAGCTGAGATGATATTGTATTAAACAGTTTTGTATGCAGAACGAATTCTTCATATCTTGAGCAAGCTGTTCCTCTAGTATATAGCACATTTTATTAAATTATCTACACTGCATAATTAATGATTTAATTTAACAGAGTTACGAGAACTGTAATATAACATTTTTTGTGGCTTGAAAAAGTTACAAAACATTCTTTTACAATTTTCTGTTAAATAATACCAGAGTTAATCGACATTTATCTGGTTCGATCTACATAGACATGTTATTTGCACATGTTTTAGTCGGCGAAATTTTAAACAGTTTTTTTAAACAGTTAAACATACACTGAGATATATAAAACAATGTAAAAATAGAACTTACAAACATTTACCCATAGAGTAACAGTCTTGTTAAATAATCTTACAATGAACGAATTTGTAAGAGTTTGTGTGATGTGGTTTTGGTTAAATTACATTATAATAGAGATGGGGATATTTCAATTTTGTTTCATACGGTTAACAGATCGTCTGCTTTCTGACCTCACGACTAGTATTAAGGAAAAAGTGCTGTATATTGGTGCTATAATTAAATGAATGTCAATGAACAGTTATTTGCAACTATTATATCCTTAGTATGGATTTAAAGTCAGAGAAGTAATGTTGCCTCCAGCGCACGGACTTAGGGTCATGAGTGCGCCCGGCTTAGAGAATGGTAAGGAACGTAACCACCAGTGATGGCTACTTTGCTGGTTCCTTTCAAGCTTATCGCCTGAATCCAGTTAAGTGTACGTGAAGAACAACAATAAAAAAGATTCTATGATGGAAGAAAAAGTGGCCGCAGTTAATCCCGAAGAAAAAAGGGGGATCAGTTCCGAGATAGAATCAACAGTCTAACGAAATATACATTTCCGTCGATAGAATTCGGTCGATGTATATGCCGGGTTGCGAACAACGTAAGTTTCTTTGTTGGTAAAACTTTACCAACCTTTTTCTAAGATTCGAATCCCACTTGATAATCTCTCGAGAAGACGCGCGGGAAAACAATCCTTTTGTTTTTTTTTTGTTCATTTTTTTTATCTTACTTTTCGGAGCTCAGCGTAAAAAAAAAGAAAAAACAAACAATAAAACATTCGTTTCTTTCCATCGGCATCTCAGTCTCAATCGCATAACATTTTTTAAAGGTTTCATGCGTTTCATCGCCTCTGGTACTATGAGCCAAAAGGGTTCGACTAGGAGTAAGAAAACACACAACCATCGCTTGCCAATTAGCGAACTAAGACTCCTTTTCTCTCTCCCCATGTCTTTCTCCTTCTCCCCAGCTCCTGATGTTCTCTACCTGACCTGGCAGCATGTCCTTACATCGACTTTAAAATAGCTTACCTTAGCAGAGTCGCAGTCGTTTCGTTGCTTTTTGCCATTGACTTACGTTTACTGTCCGACTTACGTCAACTCTCTAGTCTCATTTTTCTTCCCCTCGCATTTTCCCGGCCTATGACCGTCATACAACGATAAAATAGTGTAGTTAATTAGTTCGGTCGCGGTGACCGAATAACATCAATGTGGTTCGTTTGATATATCACTTAGTTCATCCCTTTTTCAACGGTCAGAAGAGACTGCATTCATTTCCTTCAGCTGAAACGTATTTAGTATTCATAAATTTCCAGTGAGCGTTATAAGTCAATGTTTGTCCCTAGTTTATATTGTCTCGTTTACAGAGTAAAAACCTCAATATTAGCAACCGGCTCTGTGTTTTGCATTAATCTACTAAAGTAAAACATTCGAGGAGAGAAAATAACCTTTTTAATATTAAGCGAAACAATATACCAAGTGTATTAAATACGAGGTAATGAAAATTAAAGACAATAATTTTGTAAGACAAAAGAACAAGAAAACCATAGAGTCAATGAGTATCATCATAAATATGGCTACAGTTGTGATTGCAATGTAAACGTTACACAAAATCTAACCCCATTCCTGAGCCCCCACTATTTTAATCTAGTGAAAATAAAAATTCCGAGACGACAGAAAACAGTAACAAGGCAAGTGGGGAACATATACAACCCCTGATATTCTTAAATGATCTCCTACTGAATATTTGCCAACCAAAAAGTCTCTTAACTTTGCTGATCAACATGACACTGTAAAAACGACTAGGTTGTTCACAGCAGAGAAGCTGGCACGTCGTAATATGTTTTGCAAGGTCAAACTTTTTAATATAGATGATACATTCTGAGAAAGAGAGTATACAAATCTAACATTTCGTTTTTGCAGTTAATACTACTTTACTTATATAAACATATTAGGTACAAAGCAGAAATATAGCAGAGATTCCAACTGACGACATAGACTGTGCCCGTTCATTATTTATTCTATGGTTTGGTGATTGTAATTCTTACCTGATTGCCAAAGCTATTCTCTAAGGAGTCTAGCTTGTCAAACGTCTGCCAACGTTTCTTCGATTCGCCACCAGATGGCTGCCCACGGGACATATTCTTAGGCTCGTTATATCAGTATGCGCATATCGGTTAAAGAAGATCAAGTTTGTTCTTCTATCATAAAGACGCCGGCAATATTGACGTTATTTCGTCTTATTTTATCCTCTGGTGTAGATATATTAAGATTGTCATAGTGATAGCCGTCTACAACATACTGACCAAATAGCGAACGCTTCATCCAACGTCTTATTCTCCACACATGTGGTCATTATATTT
The DNA here is from genome assembly GCF_053919585.1 of Euprymna scolopes. Taxonomy (NCBI): domain Eukaryota; kingdom Metazoa; phylum Mollusca; class Cephalopoda; order Sepiida; family Sepiolidae; genus Euprymna; species Euprymna scolopes. Next base: position 83,740,627 of record NC_136491.1, read on the forward strand.
AATAGTCGATGCGAAAGCTTCCAGCTATTGCTGACTAAATCTTTTATTCATACAATTTCGCATTATCAATGATAACATCCGCAGTCATCCAAATAATTGCACTGGATTTATAGGTTTTGACAAACATTATCCGATGAATAGCTTTCTGCTTTATAACATGAATCAGGATGCGAATAGTAATTAATGAGTTATTTGAAAAATAGATGCATTCGGAATCTTAATATTCCGAATATCTGAGATGAGAATGGTGTCATTGACATTTTCGGACTACTATCCTAATCTTGAGTGTAATTTATTACCGATTTAATGTCTGACCTTATTCAGGTGTTTATTCCCAAAGGGGAATCCTCCTGTCTAACTCATGATTTTGTGTTGAACTGGTGAGCCCACACTTATCAAGGCCCGAAAGGCAACTGGACAATACGAGTTAATGCGTGTACGGTGATTGAAATTGGGTAAACGTCGAATAGTTAAGAGGATAGCTACAAAGGAATGTGTGTGCGTTATTGAAGACTACTATGCTGTATTCAGTCGGAAAGCCGGCTAGGGAGCAGTTCCACAACTTGCATTCATAGGAAAGAATATTTGTTCATGGAAGGTGGTTTTAGATTTAAGCAAATATTGAACATTGAAAAAATGGTTGATAATTGTTGTATCAAGATGAGTCCTTTTATTCTTTGAAGTTTTGTCGTTGAGAACCATAGATTGAAGTTCCGACAAACAACTTTCATGAAAATAACGATAGAGTAAGGCAAAGATCGCGGCGACATTTCTCTGAAAGGGGTGTTGCAGAAAAAGGAAAAGGAAATAATCTATCAGACGCGAATAATACTTTTTAAAAGTAGATGATTGCTTCAAGTACCTACTAGAGTGGTTAAATAACATTTTCCAGCGACATTGGCAAATAACTTGATGCAAACCCTTCATTTCAAGTAACAAGTGAATTTCAGTGCAATAAGGTTGTCGAGGCCGGGTGCTTCTTTTAAACTAGAACCATTCATATGAATAAGTGTCAGCTAGATATCAGTGTGTTGGTTTGAAAATATAGAACCTTGCTTTTGGATATGTTACACTTAAGCAGCAACCTTTTACCCCACTACACCCAATGTTAAAGGCTGGGGAAGGGAGAATCAGAGGAATCTTGATCGTTGCTGACCTTTAAGTTGTTGCAATAGATAATAGTGTCTTCTGCGTATATGTCGACGAACGAACTTAGAATGTGAATTGAAAGATCAGGAAGAGACTGAAGCCCAGTGTCTCCGAGCCACGCCTGCATTGAAACTGTGAGCTTCCAACTTCTTCCCATTGAGAACTAATTGTATACACCTGTCGGTTAGAAATAGTTCGATAGTTTAGATGACATTTTAAGAAGTTCCGTTGATGGAAATCTCGGGAAATAAAAAAATATACTCAACCCCATCCAATGGATTTTGTATCTCAAGATCTATTGCTCTAAAGAAGAAAACCTCGTTAATAAATTCACTGGTTAAATGCAAGATTACAGCTGTATATCTAGAAAAACGGAAGCTATATTACTTTCCACTGCAGAGGTTTTAATTTAAATATTTTACTCGTAACACACATATGACGAATTCGTATTTAATCTGATGCAGGAGATCGAGCAACACATTTTTAAAACTGAAATTACTAATGAGGTTTTCCATTTTGTCGGGAAGTAACTCTGCTTCATGCATTCATTACACAGCTTAGTAAGGAGAGAAGCTTTCTCTGGTTTCAGCTTTTTTAGTAGTATGACTGGAGTATCGTAAGGACCAATTGCTTTGCTTGCATCATATTTCTTGATGAGAGTTGAAAATCATAAACGGATATGTGGATGGCGTTATATTGTATCGGTTTGGGGGGACAATTTGAAAAGTAATGTTCCCGATTCCATAGGATTGAGTTTAATGCAAAGTGCGTTGTCAGGTACTAACGACCTTACCTCGGTCCCATTAATGATGAGGGCACGCATGTAGTTAGGAACTTTAAGAATAGAGGACACGCATCTATTCCTGTTTGATATTCGGCAAAAATCACGGGAACAAATTTATGTTCTTTAATTTTTCATTTGATGAACTGAGCACACCACATTCTCACGTTTGCTATAATTCTTTTTGTAATAAATGCTAACATATTCAATCGATGTTAGTTTCAAAATACCTATTACGTTTAAAGCAATCGGATCGTAAAGCAATTAATGGATTGTGTGAGCAATGGCCGCACCACATTAATGAATTTAATCCACGAGGATAACATGTTTTCCTTTCCTAAGTAAAGTAATTCTCAATTGAATTGTTATCTATAACGGCAGGTGAATGCATAATAAATTACAAAAATAATTTAGTCTTATGCGACATTCCTCTGCAAGTTGAAAGTTCAATGATAGATGCGAGCGATACTCAGAATGTTTCAGCATATATCAAATAAATATTGGTAATCTTCCTTTATTAATTATTCTGAATAATTATGATATCTTCAATAGTAGTTCAAATACTCTAATACAAATACTATTTATTCACTGATAGGCGTTATAGAATAACGAATCCTTTTTATATGCATATATACGATCGGCCATTACGTTAACTCATTTTTACGCGCTATTATATATATATATATATATATATTATATATACGCACAGTTTAGATGATCGCGACATTTAGAGAATTATACGTAGTTAGATCAACAGTAGTTACAAGTGATATTAATGCAGATGTATAATCATAATTTTGTAAAGATTAATGACAAGACATTTATTATGAATTTAATTTGTTTACCATTATCCAGAAGCGATTTCTATAGAGAAAACTATTTATAATTGTGAAATTCATATAAATTAATATAGATATTGACTAAATTTACCCATAATCACATATAACAATGCAGATCAATAGACTGTATTATAATAGAAGAAAATAATAAAAATTGCATATATTTGCGCCAACGTATGAACATATTTCAAGATTGGGTAAATACGCAAAATAAAAAAAATATATAGAGTAGTTTTCGTAAGCATGTTGAACAAATATTTCTTTTCATAGAAACACAAAGTTGTTTTATCCTGGTACAAATTTGACGGTTATATAAAATGGAATAGAAGATAAGTATATCGATGCTTTTTTGCTTTTTATTATGCTTGACAATTGTTATGTTTCGGGTCAATAAGAATATTTAGCAGATAGTATAATTGTATTTACTGATAGAAATCTGGTTACCTCGAGCTGTGTTTGAAAGAAAACGTGCTCATCCATTAAACCTTATATTAAATTTAACAAAGAAACATCATGGCTGCTGTTAAAAATGTAATGGTTTTCTTCTAGAATTTATTAAAAAATACAGTAGTCGTGTTTTCTCAACAATTTATGTTTGTCTACTCTTACAGGCGCTGTAAGATCTTTTCTTATCTTAAGAGTTTTTCAAGTTCTATCCCAATTTGTCGTGTTATATCTTAAGTATTGATTGATGAAGCTTATTTTAATTGTAATAAAATAAAATACGCATCAAGTGCGCTTGAAATCAAGATCACAACGTAATATTAGGAAAATATACTTTTTTTTTTACTTGTTTGAAATTCATAAAATAAATATATTTCGAAGCTAAACTCCATCCTCAATATGTTGTTTTCTTTCTTTCTATTTTTTCTTCTTTCTTGCCATGTTTTAAAGTTGGAGGAAAAACGTCTGTTTTAAAGAGCCGCGCGTTTTATCTCAGTGGTTGTTTTTTTAAATGTTTGAACAGTACTTAGGCAACGTGATAATAACGTCAAGGGTGTGAGTTCCACATATAAACGTTAATTTAATTTGAATGAAATAAAATACGCATCAAGTGCGCTTGAAAGCCAAATCACAACGTAATATAAGAGACAGAACACATAGTTTACTTGTTCGAATTTTCTAACATAAATATATATGTTGTTTTCTTTCTTTTTTTCTTGTCTTCTTTCTTGCGATGTTGTAAAATTGGAGAAAGAAAAGTTTGTTTGTAAATAGCCGCGCGTGGTATACTAGCGGTTGTATTTTGAATTATTTCAACGGTTCGTAGGAAACGCGATAATAACTTAAAGGATGTACTTTTCATACAGGAACGTGGATTTAATTTAAATAAAATAAAACACGCATCAAGTCCGCATGAAAGCTATATCACAAGGTAACATAAGGAAAGTAAACAAATACTAGTTGAAATGTTTAACATAAATAATTTCGGAGCTAAACTCCATCCTTAATATGTTGTTTTCTTTTTGCATTTTTTCTCGCCATGTTGTAAAATTGGAAAAAAGAAAAGCCCGTTTGTAAAGAGGTATTATATTATTCTCGCGTATCCTACGCACTGTTAGAACATTTTTAAATACAACCGCTGAGATACAACGTGCGGCTCTTTACAAATAGGCTTTTCTTTCTCAAACTTTACAACCGCTCCGAAATATATTTATATTAAAAAAATTCAAGCAAGAAAAATATTTGATTTATTTTTCTAGCATTATGTTGTTATTTGCCTCTCAAGCGCACTTGATGCGCATTTTATTTTATTCAAATTAAATCACCGTTTCTATGTGGAACTCACAATCTTGACGTCATTTAAATTGTGTTTAGAATTATTATTTTATTACATTTTCATCCAATCAAGGAGCATTGCCACTTTGATGTAAAGCTACTATCAGAGACATAAGGTGCAGGATTACTATGGAGGGAGATGAGCAGCAATACGTCTGTTCACATTACACTTCAACTTCTGCATATCACCACAGTTAATAAATCAGGAACCCGGAATGGAATTCTTAAGTCTCGCAGTTCTTTGGAAGAAAATATTAGAGTAGAAGGTTTTCTTACATCCTAGGATTTTTACTGTGCAGGGGTAGGAATTTGCTGCGTTTTGGGTTTGGCTAGGTTATTTATGTCGGGGCGTTACAAGGGCTTGTAGTTCGTCGGAGCATCTACCATTAAACCCTATGAAAGACAGGCAGAGGGTTGCAACATATCGTCGATAGGACAGGGATTGAAGCTTACATTGTAGTACAGGACCAATCAGGTTGGCGACGCTCTTTTGAACCTTGTCCAGGAGGGATAGTAGTAGAAGATGCATTACTACAAATGTCACAACAATACACAATACATGGGTGAGTGGTCGCCTTGTAGAGGTACAAGATAATTTCAGGCGTAAGTACAATTCTAGAACGGTAGGGAGAGCCAACCTTCTTCGCAGCAGCCATAGCAATGCACAGGAAAAAAGAAAAGCCCGTTTGTAAAGAGGTATTATATTATTCTCGCGTATCCTACGCACTGTTAGAACATTTTTAAATACAACCGCTGAGATACAACGTGCGGCTCTTTACAAATAGGCTTTTCTTTCTCAAACTTTACAACCGCTCCGAAATATATTTATATTAAAAAAATTCAAGCAAGAAAAATATTTGATTTATTTTTCTAGCATTATGTTGTTATTTGCCTCTCAAGCGCACTTGATGCGCATTTTATTTTATTCAAATTAAATCACCGTTTCTATGTGGAACTCACAATCTTGACGTCATTTAAATTGTGTTTAGAATTATTATTTTATTACATTTTCATCCAATCAAGGAGCATTGCCACTTTGATGTAAAGCTACTATCAGAGACATAAGGTGCAGGATTACTATGGAGGGAGATGAGCAGCAATACGTCTGTTCACATTACACTTCAACTTCTGCATATCACCACAGTTAATAAATCAGGAACCCGGAATGGAATTCTTAAGTCTCGCAGTTCTTTGGAAGAAAATATTAGAGTAGAAGGTTTTCTTACATCCTAGGATTTTTACTGTGCAGGGGTAGGAATTTGCTGCGTTTTGGGTTTGGCTAGGTTATTTATGTCGGGGCGTTACAAGGGCTTGTAGTTCGTCGGAGCATCTACCATTAAACCCTATGAAAGACAGGCAGAGGGTTGCAACATATCGTCGATAGGACAGGGATTGAAGCTTACATTGTAGTACAGGACCAATCAGGTTGGCGACGCTCTTTTGAACCTTGTCCAGGAGGGATAGTAGTAGAAGATGCATTACTACAAATGTCACAACAATACACAATACATGGGTGAGTGGTCGCCTTGTAGAGGTACAAGATAATTTCAGGCGTAAGTACAATTCTAGAACGGTAGGGAGAGCCAACCTTCTTCGCAGCAGCCATAGCAATGCTCTCGATGTATTTGTTCCAACTGACGTTCCCTTTATTTTATTCCATAAACTTCTCTTTTTAAGAGAATTGAAAGAGTGTGCATTTGAAATAGTTTATTTAAAAATTTTAAATTCGAACATTTAATTTTTTTTAATTTTTAACCGTAATATAGCGGAAATGTTCGCATAGTTACTGTAGGAACAGAATTGCAGATTAAGAAAGACACATTTGTATACCAATAGAGAAAAGGAATACACATCTATATTATATTAAACCTTTGTGTTCGCTGTCACGATATTTGTTTGTTTGTAATGTTAGATAGGGGACGGTAAGAAACTTACTTGAGATACGGCACCCGAGGCTTTCTTATTTTTAATGAGAGTTTTAATAGTGCTGCACATGCCTCCTGAGTTTTTTTTTCACGGATAACTTACAAAATTAAAAAAAATGTTCTAAGAAAATGAAGGTTAGATAAATTTTTCTTCATATGCTTTTGAGATCTTCTTAATCTTCTTTAATGTGTTAGTAACACTCTAGAAGTCTACTGACTTTTATTTGTTTTCCTGCACATATATAAAATTTTGATTATATTATCTTTCTATCTAATAAACTAAAAACAATTATTTACTTTTATAAAAAAAAATCCTCATAGCTTTCAAAACGCAAACGCCACAATATGGTAAGACTACAAGCCATTATTGGAGGTAGGTTCTTCACATATTATCTCTCGCTTAAACTAGTTTTCTCACATTCTTAGAGTTTTTCCGACGAAGTCACATTCCCAAACAAATCATATTTAATCTTGGTAGCACGGATTTTAGTCGTTAATTACTTTTGTGTCCACAATATAACTGATAACATTTTAACATTTAGGAATTTTTCGCATCTGTGTAGTTCGTGTTCTATCGATAAGTTCACATAAAATCTTTAGTTTACATATCTAAACATAACGACCGTTCTTAGGCAAGTTTCATCGTTTCGTGACAATATACATGTCTGTACGGGTTTGTTCCTCGTATTACGCGATTAGTGAAATACGGGAATTTCTAACGCGCAATTACAAACCGATTTTAATCACCATGAAAATTGATGTCAAAAGAAAAGCCCCAGAGATTTCGTATTGGAACGTTAAACCAAAAAAAAAAAAAAATTATTAATCTACATCTACCTATTTTTTAACTGAGTTTTTTTTTCTCAAATATAAATCCATAATTTAATTAGAAACATATACAAATAATTTAATTAGAAACATATACAAATAATTTAATTAGAAACATATACAAATAATTTAATTAGAAACATATACAAATAATTTAATTAGAAACATATACAAATAATTTAATTAGAAACATATACAAATAATTTAATTAGAAACATATACAAATGAACATCTTTTTACACACTGTACGGTGTAACATTATACTTTACTTTAGTCTAACATTTTTATATTTCGATTTTTCTCATTATTGATCTATTATTTTACAAATTAAAGGCGATAATGAATTAGTCTGAAATGATTTATATACATATACAGATTTACACTTATTTTGTTAAAAAATAGATCACAAATGTACAGTAATTAGAGTATTTTACACCAGCAAAATATTTAAATTCTAATTTCCCATAATTTAAAATCCGCATTTTTAAATATCAGTCGAAAATTCATTCATAAAATAAAAAATCTATTCACGATTTAACATTATTCTGTACTTACGCCTGATATTTTAATAATTCGACTTTTTAAAATTTGGATGTATTATTTTGCAAACCCAACAATTCGAGAGATTCGAATCTATTCTGTAAAAAGTGGATATCGGGGCAGTCATCTATCATACATATATTTAGTTATAGTTATAAAGTAGAATAGGGTGCTCCCTTTCTTTGTTCAGGATGGAACAATGCGCCCTAGGTGTCCATCAGTGTCCGCAACTATCCCCTACTGCCCGGCAGTACAAGCCAGGGTCCGCATATGTCAACAAGTGCTTGGCAGTAATCGCCCACGCATTCATGTGACAATAGCCAACTTAATAGAGCAATGATCCCTGTGAATGATAATGCTCACTACTCGATTGAAGAGTGTCGATTTAGCTGTCTATTTAACACACCGCTTGCCCTAGTCAGAAAGTGAGACAGAAAAAATAACTATCAATCAAAATCATAATAGCTAGGAACCAACAGTAACCGCCACTGGATGTCAGTATTATACAATAGATGAAAATATATGAACATTGAAGAACTCTTTTATTTCAGAATGTGTTCGGATGTTTTAGATGATGTTGATTTTTTATATTACTGCTTTAGAGGAAAACTGTTCAGTTCTGGATGATATTCACACAACGTTTTGGTTCTCGTTTAGTTGGCAGAAACGTTGTGAAAAACACCCCAGATGAGTGTTTTATTCCGAATAATCCAAACAATTCACATGTTTGTAATGTTCGCAAGTATTTACATTTAAATCTTAACATTTAATTTCATTCCAGACAACTTTAAATAAATGCGTTTATATTAAACAGAAAATGAGTTAACAGTTTGATAGTTTTACTTAGATAGTCTTACTTACATATAAAGATAGTCTTACTTACATGTAAATTTCTGCATGCTGATACGAGGAAAATAAATTGCAGAGGAATTGGGTTTCTAAAACAATCGATCTAAGAGTAGAACATACCAGCATATACACCTGTACATTAGAGAGGTAGGAGAGGTAGGTTCGTCTGAAAATTGAATCGTTTGTGGGTATTATTGCTGAGATGCAATATAAGTGACATAGTCCATGTATACTTTAAAAACACATAGTGCAACCCCCCGTGCTAATGCGGCAAGCGGCTTTACTAAGATTTTTTTTTCATTTATCTTTTGCACAAGCAGCATGTGGTTTATACAACTGCCCTTATTTGATGAGACTGAGTCATTTTAATCCACTTTAAATCCTATAAAAAAACTATGAAATCAACTACATTTAAACAATCCAGACAAATCTAACTATAACTTATTTGTAGAATTACTTGAAAAATTGAAGAATTCTATGAGGCGTGTAGGTACACACAAATGAAAAAGGTGATACTATTTAACAAAAAAGGAAAGACATTTCGTAAAATCAAAGATTTCAGCATAAAGTAGAAGAAGAAAGTGTGAAAATAAACAGAACTAATCAGAGACCTAAAAAATATGAAATATGGAGAGAGTCAATATAGCGCTAATAATCAAAGGAGAACTAGGAATTTTCCAAACATACTTCTAATATTATGTAGGAATTTGGAGTCAGGGTGAAAGATTAGAAGATACTACAGATAAAAATAATGAAAAAAAAAATTATCAGATCTTTCGAATACGGAGAGATACATAAGCATCGAACGATAACGAACCATAGAGAAACAGCAACAGAATTCAAATAAAAAATAAAAAGAGAAATACCACATATAAGGAAGAAAGCTGAAACCGGAACTTTTTACTAAGCTCCCTCCCGCCAAACATTATAGTTTAAACATCGACTGGCTCCACATCAAATATCCGATAATGAAAAGACCGAGTAGAAAAATAGAACTAACAAGGTATCGACTGGTTTTGTGCGAAAAATTGTGGGACCTTTGGCACCTGCATTGTTGTCTAACTTTGGGGTGAAGACCAGTCGGTATTGCGAGTGAGAGATCACCAACGAACATATGTTTCGATGGTAAATATTCATTTGATAAGGTTATCGCAAACTCAAGTGAACGCAACCGATTGTTGTCAGTGGGCAATCGCCGAGGATAATATGCATGAGAACTTGTAGTGAGTGAAAAATAAATGGTTTGGCATCTGTCCCAATGTAATTCAATTCAATAGGATAAATGCAAATATCGGAGGTTTTTATTGTTGATATTTGATAGTTTTGATATCAAAATTAATTCTAGAAAGACATCAGGTTCTTACGGAAGGAAGCGCATGAAAGTCTACAACATCCTAAGTTGAAGTCATTTTTGTGGAAAAAACTGGATTCGAACATTAGATTGCCAGATTGTTAGCCGTGCAGTTAAATACTGAACTATCACTAATATTGCTGTCAAATTCTTTACTAAAATAAAAATATATATTACTAATTAAACAAATTATTTTATATACTAGCGGGGGTACCAGGCGTTGCCCGAGTGTTTGTTTCCGGGACGGGGGGGAGTTTTAAAAAATGTTATGGTAGGTAAGTAGGAAGGATCAAACCCGGAGTCATGAGTTAAAGTAGGAAAATAAAGTGTGAAAAAAAAAAAAACATCTGCAACGTTAACAGTTCAGCCACCAAGAAAAGTCCATTCCAGTTGTTTAGGAAAAAAAAAACGACTACGGTAGGTCGGCACGAACGTGAAAATATAATGTGAATTGTCCAGCACGCTAACCACTACGCCACAGAACACTGCAGCTTAGTTTAGTGATTTTAAATAACTTCACATGAAAGAACTACGAAGCCAAACCGGTGTTCTCTTCTCAACTGTTCCTTGTGAACGATCCCCAAACGGTGTTAAGTGGTAGCAGGGGGGAGGAATTTATTAGAGAGAAAATATTTTACCACTTCCACTGATCTTAACCGATTTTGGCCGTGACTTCTCAGCAGAAAAAGTATAGAAATCTAAGATTATCGAGGAATTTGAGTAATAATAAGCCTATAACACACCTCAGATATTGTTCTGCCGTTTGTGCATATTATATTTGCATGAAATATCTTGATTTTTAATCCTATTAAGGTCAAAATCCGACGGGAAAAATGAGTTCATTTTATTTATATAGAGAAGAAGAAGAGAAGAGAAGAGATAAGACGCTGTAAACATAGAACCTATGACAAAAGTATAGAATACTATTCAAAAATAATAAAGCTATCGTTTATAGCATCTTTACAGTTCTCGCATATTTGCTAAGATATTATATTCACGCTTTATTTAAACAGTAGACATTTAAAAATTATGTTGTAACATTGATTCATGCAAAAAATTGCATTATGATTTAAGTACAATCCGCTTAAATCGATACCAGAACGTTTAAACTCAAACCATTAGTTGTTATTTATCTAACCAACGTCGTTACCGTATGAGCTACCGATAGAATTATACAGAAGTTTAACATTGGTCAATTCTGTCCTATCCATATATAATTATGCGGTGGTAATGTTTTTTTCGATTTAACTAGCAATGGTCAACTCCTTTGTTTCCAAGTGTCGACCCTAAGCATCAGGTCCCACCGAGTAAAATTCAAATCGAAAGTGTGCTACAGATGAAAATACATTATAAATTAAAGTATTCAGAGGGGATTTAAGCAGAAAATTTACACATGTATTTTTATCTGTACCACACTTTCGATTTGAATTTTACTCGGTGGGACATGATGTTTAGGTTTGACACTTGGAAACAAATATATATATATATATATATATATATATATATATATATATATATATATATATATATATATACACTAGCATTTCAGCCCGGCGTTGCCCGGGTGTTTGGAGGTGTATCTTGAGCAAAAGGAAAAAAAAGCGGTCATTTTTTGAAAATTTGCCCCATATTATGCTCCTTTAAAATTTATTGTTTTGGGTTCAAATCAAATCAGTAATAAGCTCCATATCCAAGGAAACTATATCTTAAATTTCCAGTGCTTAGAAGCAAATTGGCGGAGGAGTTTCGCAGAGTTCTCAAAGATCAAATCGTTGAATTTTTACCCCGTAACAGCAAAATCTCTGGCCACAAAGGAATTGCTAAGATTTTCCCAAATCTAAGTACCCTGTGTATCAAATTTCGAGTCTGTAGACTGAAAATTGACAAAGTTATGGGGTAGGAAAATGTACATAGACACAGACGCATGCACATACACACGTTTAATTTATATATATATATATATATTAATTCAAATACCAAAAAACAAGAAATGGGCAGGTGAAATTATTAAAATTTTCCTTAAGGCCTTATCGTCTGACCCTCTAAGAGGAAACGTCAGAATGATAAATTAAAATCTAAGAAAACGAATGAGGGAAAAAGGGAATTTTGGTTTCAGTTGGAAGAACAGTGGAAAAAAAATCTCACTGTTCAGGTGGTTTTAAATCAATGAATATCTCCAACTGATGTTTCAGAATCTTTTGTTTACACAGGCTAGGTCGAGAGTTGTTAATAACTAACGCCTCAATGATATTGAGATGATAGTTCGACCTAGCACTGTATAAAACAGAAAACCACCCATCGGAATATTGATCGGCACACCTATTTATACTCAACAGGTGATGTACAATGGCGGACTCATGAGCTTGGGAGTGCCCGGATGTTCTCGAACCCTGGTGTAGTCGAATATCCCGAGGGATATGTTGGGATATTCTCATTTCTAATCTTTGGGATGTTTTGCCAACGTAGTCAGCTCCACACTGACAAACGAATTTATAAACAACAGAGTTCTTTTGAATGGTTGGCAAAACATCTTTACGAAAAGAAGAGAAAAAGGTTCGAGTTGTGTAAACTACACTAAGCATAGTAGCTGGAAAACAACGTTGAGTAACAGAAGAAATCCTTTCAACAATATGAAGGCCAACAGGACCCAACCATGGTAATTTTAAATAAATGGGACAACGTGATGGACCAATATGTTTACCACTAGTAAATGTATAATTTTACGTTCAATAGTAGATTTTATTATATTAATGGGATATCCATTATTAAGAAAAATATTTGTAATTTCCCCAAGATCCGTATCAAGACGGTTTGGTGAACAAATCATAAGTGCACGATGCGTAAGGGCGCTAATGAGGTTTATTTTTCTAGACTGAGGGGCAAAAGAAAACCAATTAAGATAAAGCCCTGTAAATGTAGGTTTTCTATAAGCAGAGGTCTCAAACGTAGTACCAACTTTAGAAACACGAACGTCGAGGAATGCGAGAGAGTTACAGTCTTCAACCTCCATAGTAAATTGTAAAGATGGATGAAGGTTGCAAAGAAGACGAAGAAACTGTTCAGCTTCGCTCCGAGAGGGAAAGCATGCAAAAGTATCATCAACGTAGCGTGTGTAGAATGCTGGCTTAGTAATTTTGGAAAATAATTCGTTTTCCAAAAATCCAACGAAAATGTTGGCTAACGAAGGACCAAGAGGGCTACCCATAGATATCCCATCAATTTGACGGTACATAATGTTGTTGAAACTAAAGGAGACTGATTTAGTAGCAAGTTCCATCAGTTCAACGAAAATTCGTTCAGGAAATTGTGGAGATTTTAAGGGGCCACGGTATAGATAGTCAGCACAAATACCAATGGTTTCATCCAAAGGTATATTAGTAAAAAGACTATTAATGTCAAGGGAAGCCAAGAACTCGGTATTTTTAGATAAAGGTAATTTTTGTATCTGAGATACGAATTGAAAAGAATCAGAGATACAATGGACCGAATAAAAAGAAAGCACAGGTTTAAGAAGATCAACCAGCCATTTACCAAGTTCGTGTTGTGCAGAACCCAGCATAGATAAAATGGGTCGCAAAGGAATGTTGGGGTTATGGACCTTGGGTAAACCGTACATTCTAGGCCTTTGAGAACCGTTGGGTCGGATTCTATCATAAATCTCCTTAGAAATAAATCCGCTTTTATGAAGTTGAAGAAATCTTTTCTGGATTTTTATTTCCATACGAAAAGTATCATCATGGCTTAAATCACCCAAACGGAGAAATTTACTTTTATCGTCCAAGATTTGTAACATTTTGGAGATATAATCCGTTTTGTTAAGTATAACAACGCCCGATCCTTTATCCGGGCGAGAAAGATAAATGTCGGGATTAGACCTAATTCATTTTGCCGCTTCAAAATGATTTTTCTGCCAAACAAAATCACTAGATTTAGTATTTATGGCAGAAAACCTCCGACCTAATTCGCCCGACTGAATTTTAACACTAGTTAATTCATCAGTAGAGATAGGCGAATGGTGTTTTAATTGAGTATACAATAATTCAATTTCACTAAATACTGAGATTTTATCAACAGAATGGGGGAGGAATGCAAAATTGTAAGCCAGCAGATAAAACAAATTCTTCTGTATTGGACAAAACATGAGAAGAATAATTAAATATATGTTTATCCAAATTTGTTATAATCCCAAACTTCTTAGTAATTAAATTTTTTAAATATTTATCATAAGAAGAAGTACATTTAATACGGGTAAAATTATCGCCGATGGATAAAAACCTAGAAAAACGGAGTTTATCAAAGAAAGATAGTTCTTTCCAAACCATGGCCCAAGGTAAAAGGTGTTTACTACGTAACGAATTATATGTATCAGAATTAAACAGGATTTCATCTTGTAGGAAAACACGTTGAACTGCCAATGTATTTCTACATTTAATTTTAGAAATACGATGGCATATATAACCGGGAGCAACATTATTTAGGCGGCAAGATTTAAGAAATTCCATCCTACACTTCAAAACGATTAACTTATTTTTAATACGTATAACTTTGTTTAACGTTTTGATAAATTGGGAGTTGTACCGATCTCGAAAATATGTAAGTAAATTTTTGGTACAGCAAAAAGGAAGGAGAAATTTCAGAGGAAACATAATTTAATTCAAATACCAAAAAACAAGAAATGGGCAGGTGTAGTCGAATATCCCGAGGGATATGTTGGGATATTCTCATTTCTAATCTTTGGGATGTTTTGCCAACGTAGTCAGCTCCACACTGACAAACGAATTTATAAACAACATAGTTCTTTTGAATGGTTGGCAAAACATCTTTACGACAAGAAGAGAAAAAGGTTCGAGTTGTGTAAACTACTCTAAGCATAGTAGCTGGAACACAACGTTGAGTAACACATTCCAGAAAAGATTTCTTCAACTTCATAAAAGCGGTTCTCAAAGGCCTAGAATGTACGGTTTACCCAAGGTCCATAACCCCAACATTCCTTTGCGACCCATTTTATCTATGCTGGGTTCTGCACAACACGAACTTGGTAAATGGCTGGTTGATCTTCTTAAACCTGTGCTTTCTTTTTATTCGGTCCATTGTATCTCTGATTCTTTTCAATTCGTATCTCAGATACAAAAATTACCTTTATCTAAAAATACCGAGTTCTTGGCTTCCCTTGACATTAATAGTCTTTTTACTAATATACCTTTGGATGAAACCATTGGTATTTGTGCTGACTATCTATACCGTGGCCCCTTAAAATCTCCACAATTTCCTGAACGAATTTTCGTTGAACTGATGGAACTTGCTACTAAATCAGTCTCCTTTAGTTTCAACAACATTATGTACCGTCAAATTGATGGGATATCTATGGGTAGCCCTCTTGGTCCTTCGTTAGCCAACATTTTCGTTGGATTTTTGGAAAACGAATTATTTTCCAAAATTACTAAGCCAGCATTCTACACACGCTACGTTGATGATACTTTTGCATGCTTTCCCTCTCGGAGCGAAGCTGAACAGTTTCTTCGTCTTCTTTGCAACCTTCATCCATCTTTACAATTTACTATGGAGGTTGAAGACTGTAACTCTCTCGCATTCCTCGACGTTCGTGTTTCTAAAGTTGGTACTACGTTTGAGACCTCTGTTTATAGAAAACCTACATTTACAGGGCTTTATCTTAATTGGTTTTCTTTTGCCCCTCAGTCTAGAAAAATAAACCTCATTAGCGCCCTTACGCATCGTGCACTTATGATTTGTTCACCAAACCGTCTTGATACGGATCTTGGGGAAATTACAAATATTTTTCTTAATAATGGATATCCCATTAATATAATAAAATCTACTATTGAACGTAAAATTATACATTTAATAGTTGTAAACATATTGGTCCATCACGTTGTCCCATTTATTTAAAATTACCATGGTTGGGTCCTGTTGGCCTTCATATTGTTGAAAGGATTTCTTCTGTTACTCAACGTTGTTTTCCAGCTACTATGCTTAGAGTAGTTTACACAACTCGAACCTTTTTCTCTTCTTTTCGTAAAGATGTTTTGCCAACCATTCAAAAGAACTCTGTTGTTTATAAATTCGTTTGTCAGTGTGGAGCTGACTACGTTGGCAAAACATCCCAAAGATTAGAAATGAGAATATCCCAACATATCCCTCGGGATATTCGACTACACCAGGGTTCGAGAACATCCGGGCACTCCCAAGCTCATGAGTCCACCATTGTACATCACCTGTTGAGTATAAATAGGTGTGCCGATCAATATTCCGATGGGTGGTTTTCTGTTTTATACAGTGCTAGGTCGAACTATCATCTCAATATCATTGAGGTGTTAGTTATTAACAACTCGACCTAGCCTGTGTAAACAAAAGATTCTGAAATATCAGTTGGAGATATTCATTGATTTAAAACCACCTGAACAGTGAGATTTTTTTTTCCACTGTTCTTCCAACTGAAACCAAAATTCCCTTTTTCCCTCATTCGTTTTCTTAGTTTTTAATTTATCATTCTGACGTTTCCTCTTAGAGGGTCAGACGATAAGGCCTTAAGGAAAATTTTAATAATTTCACCTGCCCATTTCTTGTTTTTTGGTATTTGAATTAAATTATGTTTCCTCTGAAATTTCTCCTTCCTTTTTGCTGTACCAAAAATTTACTTATATATATATATATATGTGTGTGTGTGTATATATATATATATATATACATTTAGTGTGTGTGTGTGTCCGTGTGCTAGACTGTTTTTGTCTTAAATTCTACGCAATTATGCTTAATATCGACCCTTTTTTTACACAGGCATCACAAGATTATCAAGGCCAAGTGGCCACTCCATGATAAGTGTTAAAGAGTGTACAGTAGAAATTGGAGAATATAGTAATCAATTTGTTAACTGATATGGAACGGCTCATCAAGAACTTGTTTACGTTAGACTTGAAGACAACCATATTGTAGTCAACCGGAAAGCAAGAAAATGGAAGACAATTCCACAGGCGTGCATTTCTAAGAAAGAAGCTTTGTTCATGGAATCTACGTTTAGGTTTAGGCACACATAAAGAATGGGTGGAATTATTGGTAGTGTTCTCAGATAAACGAGTGTTTCTTGTGAAAGTCTGGCGAGGGAGGACCATAGACGGAAGCTCAGCCGAGACAACCTCGCAACATCTCTTCTGTGAGATAGAGGTTGCAGGAAGAGAAAAAGACATCTCCTCCGAGGCTACGAAGTATATTTTGAACTCTATCAAGGCAGGGCAAGTCCTTTCTAGCAGCTCTTGCGCAGATGTGGCAACAGTATCCCATCCTTGGACTACCTGGCTCGAGAATCGCATCAGCAGTGAGATATCTACTGGATCGATAAAAAGATCCCACCATTTTTCCAGCGGCCTTGGCAACAGATTTAATGTATCTGTTCTATTTAAGATCAGGAGTAACACTCAAGCCCAGAAGCTTGTCAAAACTCGAGGCCTCCTGAAGACGAGAGCCATTAATTTCAATTGGTGCCAGATGTGGATAAAAGTGTTGATGATGTAAAGATAAAAGCTTGGTTTTAGATGCATTAAAAGTAACCAACCACTCCTTTCCCCATTGTACCACATGCTCAAGATCAGGGGAGAGTGAATCGGAGAGAACTTGGGCGTTTACTGTCTTAGATGTGCTACCATAAATGGTAGTGTCATCAGCATAAATGTCTTCAAATGTTGTAAGGATGTGATTTGGAAGATCATTAATGTATATCAGGAAAAGAGTTGGGCCCAGGATGGACCCTTGAGGGACTCCAGCATTAATACTGTGAGCTTCTGATCTTGGCCCCTCAACTGCTAATCTTATGAACCTATCAGGGGTTTCAGCGTAAAAGTAAAATGAACCAATTATGTAATACGTATCCATAAAAATATATAGGATTTTAAGTAACTCTCGATTTTAAAAGGGATATGCAAATTAGTTAAAGTTTATTTAGTCGTTGGCAGACCCCTCTGCTAAATATTTTTAAATAAAAAAAACGTAGGCTGTTAATACCAATGTTAGGGCGAAAATACTCGATTTACTAGAAACGTAGCGGATTTATATAACAAACAATTTAAAAAGGGCACTCAGTCAGTTTAAACTAAATATAACAACAGAAAACATCCTAATGATTGCGTTAATTTTCTTATTCTGATGAAGTTAAATATTACGAATTGAATTTTGGAATCTCTTATGAAATGAAAAATAACAGCATTATGTTCATTGTAAATTACCCCTAAACGATATTATTACAAATGTATAACAGTATTGTTTTACATGATAGCTAAATACTTTAAAACCTTCAACATCAAAATGAAATATTTAAACATTTACTTGCTATTAATTTCGAATTTCCTCCAGTGTCATCTATTTACAGACACTGAATACATAAAATTACGACTGGCCACATTTACTTCAATTAACTAAAAAAACATACCATTGCACGTTGCAAAGTCGAAGCGAAGGAAATTCAGTTTCTTTCTTCTCAACAAAGGTCACTAGAATGAAATGTTTATAATGTTAACCTTACTTAATAGACCAGTTTTAGTTTAAGTACTGCCAACCATGAAGTATATACCTGGTTCTCCCAACCATAACATTATCGTTTTGTGTATGATTGTCACTTCTATACGAATGCATGGTAGAAGGAAATGCATTTATTACTACAAAGATTTTGTTTAGCTAAAACTAATCACAAAAGTAAAAGTTACATTATTGGCCTACCGCTATCCACAAACTCATATATTACCTTGGTTCTAGAATAGCACCACTAATCATGAAGTGCACGCCAATTTTACAAACTGGTTGTGAATTCTATATCAGTCAACCACTACCGTGTTTGAATATTTCGTTAAGTTGAAGGTTTAATCATTTAAAGCTTCACTGCTCACTTATTTTTCGACTAAATTCCAAACAATTATTACAGTTTATAGATCACCTTCTCAGCTATATTGTGAAAAAAATTAATTTTCGTTCAGTAAAACAAAGTTATGGTTAATTTTCCGCTGGTCAAAATCGTAAACATATGCAAGGAGGCGAACGACGTTTTTTTATAACTGGTGTCCATAGCAACCACGTAGCTTCAGTTACTAGTGTTGCTACTAATTCATGAATAAAGAAGTAACAAGTGAAACAGACAGAATGAAATAATTAAAGGGAGATAATTGGGGATATAGAATCACACGAGTGCCGTACATTCTTATTACATATGTGTATGCTAGCTTTTTGGGAGCAAAAAAAAAAAGACTGAAATAAAACCAAAAATAAATAAAGTTATTGGAAGGCTGGAAAACCATGAATTGCAACAGAAAATGCGAGCATGAAAAGTAATACCGGTCAGCTTAAACATGGAAAAGAAAAGGACTAGTGGTTAAAACTGGAAAAGAAAAAGACAATATATTTTAGTAAAAATATAAGACATGTATAACTTAAAATATTCAGCATCACACTTTTTTTTAAATTCATATTTAACATTATATAATGAATTCTCAATACTGCAATATTTTAAGTTATACATTTATTATATTTTTTACTAGAATACATTGTCCTTTCTTTTCCAGTTTTACCCACTAATCGTTTACTTTTCCATGTTAACGTTTTATGCCCGCATTTCTCTATTATAATAATACAAGGAATACATCCGCATCAATTCGAGAGAGGACGCTAAGGAAGCACAACAATAATAATAGAGAATATAGACGAATTTAAATACAGAATAAACGGTATGCTTCTGTTTGAATCTGTGTAAATATATGAACTAAGTAGTACGCAGATCTGATAAACTAATATATGAAATTAAAAAAAAGGCAGATCACCCCAAAAGTTATATCCGTTTTTAGAAAAATAAAGTTCTGAAGTAGCTGCTATATTTCGGTGTTATTTTTAAAAATCATACTAAATTCAGAGGAAACGTAAAATTAGAAACATTTTTTTTATCTATTTTTTTTTTACTTATGTTTACACCCTTACAAATCATATCGTGACTTGGACGTAAGGGCTACTATTTGGGGCCATGTCTAGAAAAAATAAGATATTTGTTTATGTTACATTAAAACTTCTGCATATCAGTATATTCAGGGAAGCAGGTTGCAGGAAGGGAGTTCCAAAGTCTAGATGTTCGACGAGAGAAAATATTGGAATAGAAAGCTTTCTGGCATTTAAGGACAACAACAGTGAAAGGGTGAGATATTATTACTAAGCGGGATTGTCGGGGACATGTACGTCGAGGGGGTACAAGTGAAACGATTTCATCAGAACACATTCCATTAAAATATTTGTAAAGGAGGTGCAGTGATGCAACATTGTTGCGAGAAGATTTTAGTTGATAAAATGGGTCCGATTATTTGTTTCATTTTATTTCATTTTAATATTGTTGCATTGTAGGTTGATCCAAAAGGATAATTGGAGGAAGCAATATTTGAAAGTTCTTGGAGTTTTTCAAATGTTATGGCTTGCACTATTACTTCCAATTTTATGCTTTGATTATTATTCGTTAGACATGGCGGAGGTATCCCATAAACGAGTGGACTCTTTTCAACATCTGATTTCCTAGACTGTATTATATATATTGTCTCTGATATTCAAATAATTTTTTAATGATTTTAATAACCTGCCCAATATATGTGTTGATAAGCACAATGTGTTTATTCATTTTGCTAACTGCATTTTATTTCCTCTGATAATATGAGCCATTATTCAACATCCATGGATAAAGGAAAAAAGTGTAATTCTTCTGCATATATTCCTTGCTTAAAACTATAAATTCTTAATTTTAATATATGTTTATATATTTTTTAATCCAAACAATCTAACTTTATTTCATCATTATTCTTCTACTAGCAGTTCAACGTGGCTTTGCTTAGGTCTTATCGCCTGTTTAAAACTTTATGTGCATCTTTCTCTCCCTCTCTCATACATATATATATATATATATATATATATATATATATATATATATAAGTTAAAAAGTGTGCCTTATGTCAAGGTAAGCTATTCCTAAAATTGTAAGTGTTTACACAAAAAAAATGGCGGAGAGGTCAACTCTTTCAACTTAGACTTCTTAACAGCTTCGCCCCAAAACTGACTACAAAGCTTACTGTCTGTTTGATTACCCTTATGTAAAGTTTTAAATGTTTAGACCCACACTAGGCTACATAGTTTGCAAGAGACTGCAAATTCTGACACTTTGGCAGTAAAATTTTCGGCCAAACACCGATTAAAATGCTTATCCTATGTCTGAATACATTTTATGTAAAATGTCAAATGTTAAGACCAAAAATTAGCTGAATAATTTGGCAGAGACCAGAGGGCATTTAAAAATACTGCAATTTTACCCCTTGATAATTATAGTTTTGGGTTCAAATCAAATTAAAATGTTTTATCCAGGTCTACGTAAGTTACATCTAAAATTTAAAGTGTTTAGATCCAAAATTAGCTGCGGAGTTTGGTAGAATTTTCAAAGATCAAATTCATGAACTTTGGTCGATTGAAAGCTGAATTTCTGGCCGAAAGCCGTTTTAAAAGATATATTCAAATCTCAATAACCCTTATGTAAAATATCGAGGCTTTAGATTGAAAAGTGACAGAGTACGTTGGTAGAGAAATGTACACAGATACACACACAGTCAGACAATTTAAATTATTTTGATATTCTAGCAGTTCCGTTCTGCTTTGCTCGAACCCAATGTACTTTTCATAACTCTATGTGCGTATGTATATATAAAAAAGTGAATATATACGACTAAGCCTTTCTATATAATATGCTTCCCTAACTACCACAGAGAAAAGTTGGTAGAGGCCGCACACGTCAATTTTTTTTACTTATACCCTAATTTTGACCCAATATCGGCTTAATAGTTGGCTAGAGATCGCAAAGGTAAGATCGTTTGAAGTTTGACCCATTTGCGGCTAATTTTCGGCCAAAAACAGATTTAAAAGGTTTCTCCACGTCTGATTACACTGTATGTAAAATATCATAGAGAGCACAGGATTAATTTCTTTAAAGCGTTGACCCCAATTGTGCCCCTTTACATGTATTGTTTTGGGTTCAAATCAAATTATAACGTAAGGTCCCTGTCCAAGTAAACTATAACTAAAATGTACGAGGGAGTTTGCTAGAGTTCTCAATGATGAAATCGTAAAACTTTGACATCTTAACAGCAACATATCTCGCCTATGCACGATTAAAAAGATTTTCCCAAATCTCAATACTCCGTATGTCAAATTTCGATTCTGTAGACCGAAGATTGACAGAGTTATTAGGTAAGGAAATCTACACAGACAAACACGCACACGTACATTTTTATTTTTATAGATATACTAGCATGGGTCTCCGGCGTGCCTGGGTTGTTGGAAGTGTGTGTTGAGCAAAAAGAAAGTGGTAGTAGGAAGGCAGGCTTGAACCCGTACCGCGAAGGAGGAAAAGAACGTGAAAAAAGGTGATGCCTTTGCTCTTACGACCATAGCCAAACCGGAAGTGACGTAGGTTTAAATTGAGGGTAGACAACCGATAAGAGGGGATGACTTTCGAAAATATCGGTGAAAAAAGCGACCCCTCCATGTAAAAAATGTTCAGTTGAGGGTGAAGTAATTAATGTTTTTATCCAATCCTTTGGTGTTTGTCATCTGAAGGGGGGGGGGGCTTCCAAACGATACTGATCTTGTGAAAATCCGTCGCTTCTATGGAAAGGTTTTGGCAGAATTTCTGAAAGATCAATCAATAGAAACTTTTGTTTAAGGGTTGCTCTTTCAATCAAGCCTGACTACGTGGAATAAAGAATAGGACAAATTCATATCATTTAGGTGTTTCAGTATTTATTCATTGTAAGTGAAGCATCATTTTACTCAGCTAATAGTGAAGGCGGTCTTTGATCGGCTGTTTTTTTTCCAAGTAGCAATGAGATATTTAACTTACAAATTCATATGTATCTTACTTCGACGTCACAATGATTTGTTTTATAATCGGTTTAAAAAATAAATAATATCTTAAACTGCTGTTAAGTCTCTGAACAGAATTGTTTAAAATAATAGAAATTAAATCAGTTATTTCCAGCAAAAATTACGACGATCTTGAGAAAAATTATTTTACGCAGCTAATTTATAATTCAAATTACACAGAAAGTGCCCATCTCTGCTTTATCGTTATTTTCTTTGCAAGTGCTCGTGTGAGCTCCAATCTGTGCTTCCTCCTCATCAAATCTTCACGAGAAACATTCGTCGAGCTGAAACCACTATCTATTGATAGTGGTTTTAGCTCCTCTCTTCCTCCACTCTTTATCTGTGCCTAAGCCTAAGCGTAGAGTCCATTAACCTAGCATCTTTCTTAGAACTGCATGCCTATGAAACTCTCTTTCGTTTCCCGTTTTTCAACTGACTACAACTTGGTAGTCTTCAAGTTCAACGTAAACAAATTATTGATGAACGGTTCACTTAAGTAATCCAATTTATCAAATCTCCACTACTACCGATTACTATTATATTTTCTCATTGACTGCTGTGCACTCATTAACCCCTATCCTCTAGTGACCTACTATCTTGATAAGTGGTGACTCCTATGTGAAGAAAATGACCGATTCGTATACAACCAGCACTACATCTCAGCGCTACACATTATTAACAGCAATTTTTTTTATTAATACCCTAAACAGACGTATTTACTCGGCTGTTACCCTTGGTTTTAAGTTATCAGCCTTGTATAACGCTTCTTCCATTCACCTCTGTGAATGGCTTTATATATTTAAATGAATAATTAAAAAACGTACTTAAGCTTGTATTCCGTTGACTACGGAACACTCAATAACCCTTATCATCGAGTTGCCTCCGGGTCTTCATAAGTAGTTTCCACTATGTAAGAAACCGCTTAGTCCGTTGTATATTTTTGCAGTGTTTTTATTAACTATAATGATATGGAAAGTAATACAGTTGTCCTGATAATTTTAAATTACATAGAAACATCATTCGTTCAAAACACCAAAAAAACATTTTTTTCCCGATATTCTAATTGATTTACTTAATGAAAATATCGCTTAATGTTTGTATTACTTTCGACAGGAACGATCTTTGAAATAATACATTATGACACTTAAAGGTTTACAGAAGTGCTATGACAAAACATTAGAATAATTTTGTAATATTTTTTAACATAATTATTTTGTTATTTTTACGAAATTGTTAGTTGATTAGAATGATCTTAATGTAAGATTACGTATTGTGCTGTTTATAATTGACTTGTTGGTTCACTTTTAGGAGTTACGCAAAAAACACTGTTTTGTTTGGTGTACCTATTATGCAGTATACAATGGCTTTGCACGGCGATAGAAAATATTTTTTTACAGTAACTTATTAATCGACGTGATAAAAAACATTGTTACCTCAAGTAGAAATCTCCTCTTAACCCTTAAAAAAGAACGTTACAAGGTAAATAGCTACCTAGAAAAATGAAGCCAAAAAAAAAAAAACGAGACTGAAAAAAAGTGCTGTCACATAAGTAACACTTTAAGATGTAAGCGGTTTTTTTAGAATAAACCGACTTTCTTCATGGCCGACTGTGTTATTGGACGTTGCAGAGCTGTGAAAAAAAACTTTAAAATATTCAATACAAAAGTAGTCAATTATATTTTTCGGAAAGGACATAGTATGGCGTGAGAAGAGCACCTCACTTTACTATAAAAATGAAATGTACTGAAAAGATGGTTATATTTTTTATATAATTCAAAATCAGTTTGGAGATAATGATTAAAAATTGAAATCCTCTTTTTACTTTCAGTCACTCAAAAAATATATTGTTACATATTTACATGCTTGTTTGTTAGTAAGATCGTGAATCCAAGGAAGCGCGAAAGAATACTATTTGGCTAGGTCTTATTTTTGCACCTACCAACCTCTGCCATGAATAGGGTGAGATTCCACTGCTATCCAGATTAATCAGATATTTACGTGGTTGATGCACGTCCAGTATGTTTGTCAGATCATATTTCATGTGGACACTTTTAAAACTTGCACTGCGGCGATATAGCAGAATTTGAAACTTGTATTATCACATAAGATCTATTAGTCTACAATCTGTTTTAACTTCATTTCCAAGGGGAACGGCTAAAACTTAGGACACAAGATGTGCCGACAACGCTTCATGTATTAGAGAATGATGGTTTTAGAAGATCAATATGCATAAATTTCATTGGTACACATATATATAAGAAAAGCTGATGAGGAGGAGTTTACGAATCAAGGAGAAGCAAACTTCAAAACTAAATATAAATAAAGTTATTTATATTTTAATTTCCCATTAAATATCAACAGCGCTTTTATAAAGTAGAGTATTTATCAAATATCTACTTCTCTCTCTCTGTCTATATATATATATATATATATATATATAGAGAGAGAGAGAGAAAGAGATAGATAAATCTGTAAGGTCTGACGAGACTGTTGGATCGTAAACATGGTCCAACATCCGTTACATATGTAACCAAACAGATAAAACGGCAATAACAAAATAAAACGCATATTTTCACTGCAACAATATTGAGCACTCTCTTAAGGTTTTTACTAATTACCAGTTTTACTATATATATATATATATATATATATATATATATATATATATATATATAACCCAGATAATCTACTTTCATTTATCCCTCTCTTACATGACACCATACGTGATGCCATACATGACCCCATCTGCTATGACGTGATCTATTGGATCGTCTATATTCCCGTAATGTGTAGCGTGATCTGCTATCTAATCAGTCATTGCATCATATATATATATATATATATATATATATATATATATATAGAGAGAGAGAGAGAGATTGATAATTGATAAAAAAGTCTACTATATAGAAGCACTGTGGATATGGTATGCAAAATTCAAATTAACGGTTTGAAGACCAATACAAGTGCATTTTTTTTTAAAAAAATAAAGAAACATAAATACTTATTACAATTGAAGTTAGTATTTTGATTTAAAACAGAATCTTCACCATGAAATCTAAGTTATTTTGTTTTTTTTTTTTACGTACCATGTTGGTTGTAATGCTTGATACGTTTCCCCTCTAATGTTAGTGAATAATAACGTACAAATGTTAAATAGAAATAGAAAACGCTGGTCTAGCGTGTATTGTTTAGTGGGGAAAACTCTACAGTATAAAAGCGATGTGGATATGAATACAAAATCCAAATTTGAACGGTTTGAAGACAAGAACAAGAGAAAGATTGTCTTAATAAAGTAGCTATTATATATATATATATATATATATATATATATATATATTTATATATATATATATACATACACACATTATTTTTAAAATGTAATTATCCACTGACACGTGTGTCGTCTATGACTCATCAGAGTGCCTGTATCTAGCTAGATTCGAAATCGGGACCTTACGGTAATGAGCCTAAACCCTTACCCCTGGACCATCTCGCCGACTGTCTGGGGTACCAAATTGGTTAAAAGGGAAAATTATTCCCAACTCGCATTTAGGTAGAAATGCACTTTCGTAAATAATTGAATTCATTCAAAACATATCGCTAAAACCAAAAACAAAACAACATCTAAGTAAATCGCGATATATCCAGTATCTAGCTAGATTCGAAATCGGGACCTTACGGTAATGAGCCTAAACCCTTACCCCTGGACCATCTCGCCGACTGTCTGGGGTACCAAATTGGTTAAAAGGGAAAATTATTCCCAACTCGCATTTAGGTAGAAATGCACTTTCGTAAATAATTGAATTCATTCAAAACATATCGCTAAAACCAAAAACAAAACAACATCTAAGTAAATCGCGATATATCCAGACAGTCGGCGAGATGGTCCAGGGGTAAGGGTTTAGGCTCATCACCGTTGGGTCCCGATTTCGAATCTCGCTAGATACAGTCACTCTGATGAGTTGTAGACGACGAAACACGTGTCAGTGGATAATTACATTTTAAAAATAATATATATATATATATATATATATATATATATATATATATATATATACCGCTCCCCATGTGGGGATACCAAATTGGTTGTGTGTATGTATATAAGTGTTGGAGTGGAGAGCACTCCAATAAGCCGTGGTGAAGGCAACTTTTCTAGGAGAAGAAAATCTCTTATTTAAAAAAAAATCATAAAGCGGTATAAAGTATCTATTGATATATATATAGTGTACCCCCCCAAAAAAAAACAAATAATGTAGAAAATATATCTAGAACATAAGCTGTAGAACGCAGAAAAAAGGGCACATACCCTAGTGTTATTATGTGATGTTTTGAATATAATAAACTAGTTCTGACCAGAGTTTCATTTCATTCGGACAAAACACTAAGAAATGTGGCCTAATAAGATTTGGGACCCGTTTTCTGAGGTCACCATATATATATATATATATATATATATATATGTGTGTGTGTGTGTGGGTGTGTGTGTTTGCATATTTAAAGTAACTGTTGATACTGATGTGTTGGGGTGGAGAGGACTCCCGTAAACCGTGGTGAAGGCAACCTTTCTAGGAGAAGCAAATCTCTGATTTAAAATACCATAAAGCGGGAGACCAGTACCCGCATTAAGCTGGACTGCAGTTTAATTTGTTGCTGGCTATCTTACTATTGCTTGTTGCTTGTCCCTAAAATTTGGAACCGAGAGAGAGACTTAGCTGTCGTACAAAGCTAAGACTCTGTAACATCATCTTTGTATAGATACTCCCTCAGGTATTTGGGCTCATGGACATATTTCTGAGGGAGTGGTACTCGTCTGAGAAGACGTTGCACTCATTTATATATATATATGATTTACTTGAAACTCACTCGATTTATAAATACAAATCGTAAATGATTAAAGAATAACTATTCTTATAGATAGTGATTTTCTATTTCTCAAAACACATTTGTGTTGCTATAGAAAAGAAATCTGCTTCATGTAAATTCTGTGTATTAAAAAAAACCTAATACCTATGAACATCAAGTGGAAAAACATGACTATTAAATATGTAGAAAAAACATAAACAGAAAATCTTATCTACTTTAAAATAATGACTTTTAAATTGAAGAGAGGAACGATAAACCAATATGTCTATCTAACATCACATGACAATTTATTTATCAGGTGATAACTTAAGGTAAATGCAATGCTATGTGGATCTTAAATTGATTTTCTGTTTCTCAAAACACATTCACCACAGCACAATAGATACTCAATGCTGTAATAACATCGGGATGGATCGATCCGAGACGATCGAAGAAATGATGGAAGGATTGAGGAAGAATAATATTTACGAAGTTTCGATAAATTCGAACCTATAACCGGACTTCAAAATAAAGTGTTATCTAAGTGGTTGATTACTTATATTTCTAAGGCATTATTATATTCAGGTATTTTATAAAGTGTTAGAGAAAATAACGCTCTCAAAACTTTGTGAATCTGATATAAGCAAAAAACTCAGATAGCAAGTACTGAAGGAGCAGGGGTTATTTGACTTCTTGTATACACATGCCACTCCTGTTTAAATGTCACACATAGTAAACTATTGCGTATCCAAATTACTATAATAAATGCAGATAAAAATTAGACCAGCAGAGAGACCCGACTTTTTCCAGGATTGAAAGAGGATTAACGAATATCTTACACGGCTAATAATTTTATTGTAATCAAAATCGTAGAAATCTAATATTTTTTTAATCAAATCGACTGTTTGTCATCTTTAGTCCGAGACCGACGACGGTGATCTTGGAGTAAACATTACATGCCTCTTCCTAAGAGACTTAGCGGACAATACATTACTGTCTACATCGCTGTATAGAGAAACTTATGCTTTTTGTTATAATGGCTAGCATTAAAGTGTAAAATGCAAAAGTCAATAATCATAGTTAAATTATGCTCTAATTCGAAAGCACTCCTGTCATCAAAGCACCTATTAATTTTATATGCTGTCCCTTTCCCTTTGTTCAATGATAAACTTTCTGAAATGCAATTGTGATTTTAGCTTGTATAATAGTGTTTTTATTTAAATAAAGACTGTTCATTTTTTAAACATATTTGCTTCGTTACTGATTTTCGATACTTATCGGAGGTATTTCGGAAAACACAACAAAACACATGCAGTATATTTGGCGTACATAAAAAAAAACTCTGCTCTTGTCTTCATATTAAGCGAACTCACACAGACTCAGAGACGTTTCCAAATACGCAGGCTATCACATGCGAACACAAGTACATACAAAAGATATTTTGATTCTTACATGCACGCTAATATAACGTGAAACATTACCAGACAAAACATGTGTAGATTTTGAAGAAAACACATTGGCTATTTATAATACTCTGCATTAACATTTACGTTTGCTTTAATGGGACGCCTTAAGGAGAAGTGTTTTCCAACACCTTAGAAAACCTCGTCAGTGTGCCCTGCATTTAAGAACTCAGGCGATAAGTCATCTTCCTCTCAGTACAGACCAATAAGTCTCTTGTGTGTCATGAGTAAGTTACTGGAATCCATATTAAATAAAGAAGTAGTCTACCACCTCAGCAGAAATAACCTACTTAGTGACATGCAATATAGTTTCCGTTCTGCTAGATCTACAGCTGATGTGCTAACAGCTATATCCCATGGGATTAGTGAATCTCTTGACAAAGGCTTCCTTTCTAGGGCAATTGTTATTTACATATCAAAGGCCTTCGATAAGGTTTGGCATAAGGGCCTACTTCATAAGATTTCCAGCTACGGTATAAATGGACATGTTTTCTGAAAAATTAAATCATTTCTCTCTGAAAGGTTCATAAGAGTAGTGGTTGATGGGAAGAAATCAGAGGCCCATAGTATTAATGCTGATGTCCCCCATGTCTCTATCCTGGGTTCAAATTTCATCCTGATCTACATCAATGATCTCCCAAAACACATACTTAAATCATTCCTTGACATCTATGCTGATGACACGACCATCTACAGCAACACACCAAAGGACGTAAATGACACATCTCTCTTTGATTCCCTATCCCCTGATCTTGAGCACGTGGTTCAGTGGGGGAAGAGATGGCTGGTTACTTTTAATGCATCTAAAACCAAGCTCCTAACTTTACATCATCAACGCTCTGTTCCTCATCTAGCATCAATTGAAATAGATGGCTCTCGTCTTGGGGAGACTTCATGTTTTGAAAAGCTCCTGGGTTTGACTTTTACTCCTGATCTGAAATGGAACACGTATATCAAGTCTGTTGCTCGGGTCGCTGGGAAAATGGTGGGATCCTTCTACCGCCTCAGATGAAATTCTCTATCTCTATAAAAGCCAAGTACGTCAAAAGATGAAATACTGCTTCCACATTTGGGCTAGAGTTTCCAAAAACAACCTATCCTGCCTTGACAAAGTAGAAAATAGACTTCGTTGCTTAATGGGGGATGCTCTCTTCTCTTCCCTACAAGCTCTGTCACACAGAATAGACGTTGCGAGCCTGTCTTTTTTTATCGTTATTTCAATGGCAAGTGCTCGTCCGAGCTTCAATCTCTGGCCCCTCCTCGCCAATCCCTCATGGTAAACACCCGTCTAGCTAAAACCACTGTCAGTATTTTCCCCCACTCTTTATCTGTGCTTAAATCAAAACATAGATTTCATGAACGTAGCTTTTTCCTTAGAAGTGCACGCCTGTAGAATTCTCTTCCATTAGCCTGTTTCCCACCTGACTACAACTTGGACATTTTCAAGTCCAACATAAACAACTTTCTGATTAATCGCCCCCTTAAGTAAGACACGTTATCAAATCTCAAATACCAACTAGTAATACGATCTTATCCCATTGATTATTGTACACAAAATTACCCTTATCCCCGAGTGGCGTCCGAGCCTTGATAAGTGGTGATCCCCATGTAAAAAAATAACTTAAAATTGAGTCTACCTCTTTATATTATTTATTTTTTGACATTTTAAATTAGTAAATAAGTACTACAAACTAATAAGTTTATAGTACTTGGACTAGTATTTCATATCTTGACTGTTATATGCAAGAGGTTCTGGCTCATATAACCTCCGGTGTTAATTTCTTGTGTCGCTTGTACTAGGAAATCTGTATGTAAGAACTCGTGAGTTGACAAAATACCAGTTAAGTTGAGAGGGCCATACACTTGTAACTTGAACTTCTTTACGTTTTATTATCTTATTTAAAAACAATGTTTTCATTAAAATACTATCATATTAAACTTGTTACTAATTAACAATTTGCCAATTTTGCTGCTTGTCGATGTGAAATTTTTAACATATTACAAAGTTTGAAAATATTATATAAAAACACTCTAGAAGTTACATTGGTTGAAACGTTTTGAAAATCAAACCTAAGATATAGAGCCGTAGTTCGAATAGGGTAAATTATACAAACGGTAAAAAAATTATTATACTATCATTATATCGTATTATTTTAGAGTATACATTTACTATATTCATACATACTCTATTGACTTGTTAATATTATTCTACAACAATTTTTTTTATTTTATTATTCTACAAGAAAGTCAGTTAAAATTTATCGAAAACACAAATTCCTTGAAACAGAATTTCATATTATCTCAATATTTTCAAACCATTATGATTAATCTGATCGCAAAGTTATTCAAAGCGCTGCCGAGTTTAATTTTTCTTCCTTGAAGACAAATTGAAACCGTATTGATTTTTAATGTTGGCCGGAAAATAAAAGGAGATATGTTTTTTGTTATTTATTAAGTGTTTTACGGTTTAAATTTTAATTGCTCGCGGTTATTTTCTATTCATTTGCATCTTTTAACATTAAACTGGCATGAGCAAGGAAAATCTAATGCGCTCTCTTTCAACGTAAAATCGATTAAACTCTAACAAAACATCGACGTATTTATTATAAAAGAGTATTGCTATTAATACAAGACGGAATGAATCCAACAAAGTTTTTTTGTAGATATTTCAAAACTATTAATATAAATAAAGGAAAAGTTAAATGATTTAATAGCATTTTCGTGTATGAACAATTAATTACACGTTTTACTTAACATGGTGTTAGTTGTAGGCTAAGATATATTTCCTAAATTATTCTTTAACATTTTATATCTGCAAGAGAACATGTGTTTGTGTGGGTCAGCAGTGGCCCTATTAGGATTTTACTGGCTTCCTCTGAAGGAGGAATTCATGGCAGTATGAAATTCACAAGCGGTCCCCATTTCAACTCTTGCAGGGAGATGTCGACGTCCTCCTACACCATGCAGCTAAACCCAACCGTTTCACAGTAGAAATCCTTAGGTGTAAAACAGTCTTCTACTCCAATAACTTCTTCTCCAGAAGCGCTAGACTTTGGAACTCCCTTTCGGGGTTCTGTTTTCTCAACTGTACTGACATGCAGAAATTCAAGTGTAATGTGAACAGACATCTTGCTACTCATCTCCTGTCATAATATCCCAGCAACTTATGTCTCCTGATAGTAGCCCCCTACTTCCAAGTTGCCTTGTTTTGGGTGAAGATTGAATTTAAAAAAATGCGCCTGAAATTCCTAAATTAGTCACCTATTTAAGAAATGACCAGGCTAAACGTTGCTTAACATATGTGATCTGGCAAGAATCGGCGTGTCAACGTGATTATCCCGTATATACAGCTCTTTTATTGAGCTCTAATATAGGATAACATGGTGTATAATCGTTTATGTATTTGTTTAATGCGCCTTACTGTACTTCCCTTTATTCATTTTAAACAGAAACGCTTCAAAGATATTAGCAAACCGGCCTTTGTTAAGACTTTTAACCGTCTCCTATTTGGTCTATTATGCTTCACAGATTTTTCTGACAAAGTTGGTAGAATTGTTGTTTTATAAGTGGAACTCTATACGCATTGTTGACTGTTTTATTTAAATTTGAAATAGTGTTTTTATAGATCCGTACGCCAAATTGTTGATTATAGCTTTTTCGATCAACTGGCTTGACCAATATCCAATATATGCAAAAGCAGTTAGCGTGAACAAGCATTCGATTTTCAAGTAGATATGTAACTATTAACCCACCATTTCCTAATTCGATTTTGAATTGTAAACCCCTATAAGACCGACCAGTAATACTGCCATTGTTATACACATTGCTTGCTATCAAAGGAAACTTTTTTATTCCTTCCGATGCAGTAACAATTAAAAAATGCATGTTAAATATATTCTAGAATGAGCCCAGGATGACATGATGTTCTACTTTGTTATCTTTGATTATCATAAAAGTAAGAAAAAAAAACTTTTTTAGGACCGATGTGAAAAATAAATACATTTGGATCATTACATTTATCGTGTAAATGGGGTGGTGATTACGTGATATTGTCAGGAGATGATTTCTGTAGGTTCATGGCCATCATGTTTAGCACTATCTCAGCGTATGTTTAAATAAAAATTATTTTTATGGAAAGAATCGGATTCGAACCTGACACACCAACGCCCCACTCTGTCTTTACTTACTTAGCCACCGCCACTAACATCGTACAAAGTATTAAAGTATTCAGTATTTAAGTGGCGTTCCCTGAAAAAAACTTACGTATAAGTGTGCATGCAAATATGAGTTACAGGTATTTGTGCATGTACAGCTTTGAAAATTAACCATTTACATTTACTTAGATTTTCCTAATTAAAACTCACGTTTTACAAGCAAAAGATGAATTTAGATTTACCTATTTTAAAAATATACATTTACTCTCAAATAGACATGTGTGTATTACGGTTTCTCATCTTTTAGTTAATTCTCTAATTACTGTTTCCACGGATGTCGAGAGAAGTTCCTCTCATCGACGCTTGATTGCGGTCGGAACGGAAGTATTTTAATGTGAAACTGGAAGTGAAAATAACATTTATCGATCGGCGCTAAAGATGATTATTCTAATTGATGTTGGCAGCTACATTCAAGCAGGAAGAAATTGGTCACTCTAATTTGCAACCAGTTCTGCCCAAGACAGCTAGAGACTGGCTTAGAAAACGTTATTAGCATCAACCCAAGGAAGTAATTAACGCAGGGTAGACCTTTTTAACGTTTTTAGAAAAAAAAATCTTTTCGGTCTGAAAAAAAAACAATTATAAACCCATTTCATGCAAGTTAGAAACACACCTGTTGAGTATATGCGAAATATTGAATAACGAACTTACTATGATATGTAGAGATGTTTAATCTACATAAATTGGAACAAATATATGGAGGACATTGCTAAAGCTGCTGCAAAGTTGGAGCCTAGCTACCGTGCGAGGGAACTACATCATCTTATACAATCCTGTATCTCTACAAAGCCAACGTACGCTAATGCATGGAGTAGTGTTGCCATATATGGCATGGTACACTTACCACTGCCATTTTAGCCATGATGCAAACATACACCAATCTAATAAGTACACCAAGTACACTTTGCTCTTATCCCTACTGTCTCAATTTCAATAGAACGTGATTTGAATAATTCGAAGAACTTGCAAATATGCCAGGTTAAGCTGAAAAGAACAAAACGCAACTCTTTTATTGCATATGCTAACTTGTTTACTATTGTAATTGTTTCTTCCATGGAACTGACCGGTTTTGCAATTTTTTTTCATAGGTGTCACCACTTATCAAGGCCGAGAAGTCACTCAAGGATAAGGGTTAAAGAGTGTACAGTAGTCAAAAGGACTATATAGTAATCGATAGTAATGGAAGTTCGGTAAATTTGTTAACTTAAGTGTAACGGCTCATCAGAAACTTGTTCACGTTGGACTTGAAGGCAACCATATTATAGACAGCTGAAAAGCAGGAAAACGGAAGACAATTCCACAGGCGTGCAGTTCTAAGAAAAACGCTTTGATCATGGAATCTACGTTTCAGTTTAGGCACAGATAAAGAGTGTGAGGAATTATTGATGTATTCCTCTTTTTATGCTTCTCTGACTGTAATACCGATATTAAGTGTAATGCGAACATTCATCTTGCTTCTCTAACTCATTAAAACATTTCCTTGTAGCATAGTCCTATACAGTAGATTTTTATGTCCAACTGCCAATAAGCGTTGTCCTCTTTCAACAAGACTAAATCAAGCACTATGAACCGTCTCTTCACGGGTGTGAGAGAGCAAATTTATAACACTTTATAATATTTAATTTCAGAAACACCTATAAATATTTCATCTCTGGGTAGTTAAAATGGTTGTTCTTTTGACTTTATAGAACGCTTTAAGAACAAGCCACCCTGGGTGTAATGGTGAACTCGAAAATACTTCATACGTGATACAATAGGACAGAAACAACAATTGCATCTCGGTGTTCTAAATTCCAAGGCGTAGTTATTGAGAAAAGTACGAATAGACGAACGGGCAAGGGGGAATTTTGTTGGGGGACCAATAATAGAACAGTCACCAGGTAACAAGTGCTACAGAAAACATAAACAGAGTTTTGTAAAAGAGTAATTGGAGAAATACGAAGTTTTATAAAAACATTTTTATACAAGAAATAATAATAAGCGGGAAACATGGCAGAGAAATCACTAGCTAATAGAAATAACTAAGACAAACGATTTATGTAATAATTGTATAATAAATTATTTTAAAATCAAATTCAGTTGATAAATAAATCGAAACAATTCATTTCGGTTTGCGTAAACATTTCGATCCCGTTAGTTTTTGTGTAGGTGTGATCGGGGGAAAATGCACGTATCGTGTCGCGTGGTGGAAAACGTTAAACTAATTCTGTCATTTAAATATTATTATTATTCTACTTTGTTATTTTAATCGACGACGGATCTCATGGTGAATTAAACATTATATATATAACTTCATTTAATCACATAAATTAATATACGAAAGTATAAATTTATACATAAAGTTTAACTATTTACTTCAACAGTGCTCAATGCCTAGGTAGAGCTATGTAGTAAGTTATAAAATATATATGCCAATTAATCCCCACAATATATTCCTCGTTTCATCCACGCTAGGATTAGTCAGACTTAAACTCTTTTAGGCGATGTTATGAGTTTCAAATCTCAGCCACTGTTTATCAGAGTTAACCAATCTAAGGCTCCTTTGAAAGGGAATGCCCTGAATTCTGTAGTGAGATATATGATATAAGCCCTTAAAATCGTACATAAAAGGGATTATTTATCACCTGGGACATATTTTGGCATGTTTTTACAGCCACAACATGCTTTGGTAAAAGTGTAATATCTTTTAGCCTTAATAAAATCTTCTAAAATTACCACCATAAAAGATTTTCGAGGTTGCTGAAAACGAACATAATGTTTAAAATCATAGGAATCGAGTAGTGTTCAAGATATGAAGAAATTTATTTTTTAAAAGTTGGGGTTCACTTTTCTATATTAATTTAAGAGAAAATGAGCACCCACTTTATATCCACAATTTTGAGGTCTATTTTTTTTTTAATTATGTATTGTGTTTATTTAAGCCTCGTAGGCAAACCCAAAGCCTACATTAAAAAAACTTGTTTCCATATGTTTTCAGGTGTGTTGAAAACGAACATCGCATTTTTTTTTTCGCAAATAAGTATTTTCCGGGTATTAAGTAAAAAAAAATATGCGCGATTGTGCGTACCACAATGGCTATCACTTATAACATGAATAATGGCATTGCTTTATACGTGATAAAATACTTATTTGCAGAAAATTTAAATGCGAGATTTGTTTTCAGCTCCCCGAAAACCTATGGAAAATAAGCTTTTTTTTTAAAAAAAAGGTGTTTAGGGTGTGTGTTTGTCTACGATACCAAAATTACCAAATAAAGTTCCCCTCTAAAAGAGAAATAACAGAAGCGTGGCTATAATGACGGTGTTCATTTTACGGTACATTAATATAGAAAAGTGATATTCCGCTTCCGATTCCTGGAATTTTAAAAGTTATTTCTGTTTTCACCACCTTCTAAAACCTACAATCGTAGTACTTTTACAGGATCGTTTGGGGGTGGAAATATACTGCATATTTACAACTGTTCCAATCATAGTAATTTGTTTTCCACGTTTTAAACATGAATCACAAAATACCTAATATTTACTAAAAACCTCTGGTCTTGATGTGGAGAGCAGGAAAACTTGCTGATATAGATTAAAATGATCTAAAATAACAGAAAGGGAATACGTGATTCCAAATATTTCTCATATCTAATACCTCCCCTCTTTGTTTTTACGCATAAACCAATTTAACAGTGTATACAGATTATTTGATACTGGAGGAATCCATCATCTTACTCTATTTCTAAAAGAGGGGAGATATAATATTTGAGAAATATTTTGAATCTACACACACACACATATATATATATGCATATATATACATATATTTTTATAATGATGGGTAAAGATGTGTGCATTTAATTTATATTGCATTCCTCACAATATGCATATCTATATCTATTCATATATTATATATATATATATATATATATATATATATATATATATATATATATATATATATATAAGGGGGTGGTCACCAACAATGTGCATTTTTAACACTATTTTATATTTCCGTGTCTTAGATTTTTTATTGAGAATTATGTTTAGATAATTGTAATAATGTTTTTAAATCACTGAAATCGTGTTTAACGCGTTTCAGGCGTTCTGTGAAGCGTCCTTTTCAGAAATTATTTTACAAAACGTGTTGGAGATGTAAAAATAGCATGTTGGTAGTCCATTTGGCGTGTTTCCAAGAGGAGGAAACGTGCAAGCGTCTACTATTCATTGGAATGTTCAGTTTTTATTACTGTTTTATTGGGCTGAGGTAACTCGCCTTGTGTTTCTCTCACTCACTCTCTCTTTCTGCTTGTATTTTCTTTTTCCTTTAGGGTAGGATGTGTGTGTGTATTTTCTTTTATTGGTTTGAAGAATGTGTGTGCTGTTTTACAGTATTATAAAGTTATTTGCTTCCCTAGGAAGGTAACTGTGATCCAAGGTCGTTACTAATGTGTATGTGTGAGGAGGGGGACCAGTTCTTCTGAAATATGCATCTTTCTTTCGTTTGAATTTCTTAACCCATTCTATATAAATATATATATATATATATATAAATATCTACATATATATACATATATATTTACATATATAAGTTATACGTACATATATATATATATATATATATATATATATATATATATATATATATAAAGTTGAATGTCTTTGGGTGCGTGTGTGTGTGTTCCTGGTCAAAAATAGGTCCCTATATGGTTGACTATTTAAATTAAAAACTGATTATATATAATGATATAATATTATTGAGACACAGAAATTGGTATGTTTGATCTGACGGAACGGTGTTTCATTAAAATTGTAGGATCTGTGGTCGCGCCTGGTTCACAAAGTATAGAAATAAAAAAATTAAAAATTAAATAAGAACGTTTACAAGTGTTTTTGATATAGACGTTCATAATAATACTTGATAAGTATGTTTCAACTTTAATAGGGATGATATAATAAAATTGTGGGGTCTACGCTCGCGCCTGACCTCCATAAAATGGAAATAGGCACAACCTTTAATAAAGACTTTTCATATCAATCTGCGTAAGTATACTTTGATAATTATGTTTCAGTTTGAGGAAATATGGTATAATACAATTATGGAGTGTTCGTTCACGACTAACCTCCATAGAATGGAAATATGTCACAAAGTTTGATAAGTTTTTTTTTAATATAGATCCACAGAATATTGTGATAAGTGTTTTAGTGTGAACAGGTATTTTGCTTTGGTTTTAATATCCCAAAATTTAACCCAAATTTAACAACCCTTCCTTTTAATAACCTATCATACTTTCATGAATCAGAGTCCATTTCTGTAGGCTGTTTTAAAACCCAGTTAACGACGAGTAATTTTGCTCGTATATATATATATATATATATATATATATATATATATATATATATATATATATATATATATTAAGCTACATATAATGCCTTAAGTTAGGTTTCCTCATGAATCGTGAGCTTTAGTGCATTTAAACGTAACGACCCCCTACAGGAATCGAAGGCTTAAGATTTAATATAGTTTTACCTCCATATATTTCATAATTTAAGACAGATTTAATTCACGTAGTAAACACTTTTCAAGTAAATACTGGAAATTAATAACAAAATTATATATCTGCATATATCATTTTACATGGATACATAAAAAACGTATGCATATATTCAGGCCCATATACGACATATAACAACACAACCCCTTTTTAGTTAATTAAAGGAATTTACTTTATCTTATTATATATTAATGTATGTAAAAATTGTTATGAGAATATAATATAAAAATAGAGTTCTGATTTATTTCGCTTTCGTTGATGAACTATCCATAGGTGATTTAGTCTTGCAATATTAACAAATACCATCTTTAAATGTTTAGATTTTAACTGCAATTCATTAACCATGTTAGGGTGAACTTCCCCAGTGATATGAGGGTGACTTATTAAGACGCAGTGAGATTGTAGCAGCGTAGAAGTTATTTAATTAAACAACTTTCTATCAGGTGGGAGTTCCGCCTATGCATTACGGCGCAGTGTTATATATATATATATATATATATATATATATATGTGTGTGTGTGTGTGTGTGTGTGTGTGTGTGTGTAAGAGACAGAGAGGGGGGATTAGAACTGTAGTCTAGAAGAACAAATTTAATTTAATGGATTAATACTTTAAAGGAACATTTCTCATAGTATTGCAGACACATGATCAGTTCAATTGGTATATTTCTCCTAAAGCTCTTATATTTATATTGAGAATAAATATTAATAATTGTCAATCGTGGATCAGTTTCAAAAGAAAAAAACAAAATCAAGATCAATTTATTTTGCTTTGTTGTGTCTCTTTTGGAAACTGATTTATATTTTACAATTTTTAATCTTTATCCTGTATATGTGTATGTATATATATATATATATATATATATATATATATATATATATATATATAGGTTTTTCTTAAACACACACACACACACATATATATATATATATATATATATATATATATATATATATATATAAGGCACCTACAAGTTTCTGTGTGCAATAAATGCGTATATGCACATAAACTATATATATAAACATAACTACTTCATTTACTAACATAAAATTGATATATGAAAGTATAAATTTATGCGTAAACTTTCAGTATTTATTTCAACGGTGATCAATACTATGTAGAGCTAGTTAGTAACTTATAAAATATATATGGCGAATAAGCTACACTGAATATTCCGCGTTTCATCCACTCTAAGATTCTTCAGGCTTTTTCGAGAATTGTGTGGTTGTCTCGCGTTTTTATATACGCACCTACTGTTGAGATTTTAGTTAGCCCATCAGCTTTCTAGTATGCACCGCGCCCTTACTAATCAGACAATCAGCAAGCACTTACACGACATTTTGACCTCCGGTTGATCCGTCTTTGTGTGTGCTATTTTGCGTAGATGTATAGTTTCTTGCCATGTTTTACATCTAGGTTAATTTTTTATATGTTATATATATATATATATATATATATATATATATATATGTGTGTGTGTGTGTGTGTGTGTTTGTGATAGTGTTTGTATATGCATGTTTATTTATTTCTCTCCTCAAGTTTAATAGATGTTGTGGTTCTTTAAAATATAGGATAGCAAATTTTTTATGAATGCATAATCTACATGGATCGTCCAGGTATCTACATGTGTTTGCTTGTCTTAATATTTTCCATTTGACATATCGGCTGACGTCCGCTTTCCTTGAGTTCCGAGTATTTGTTTGCTAGAGTTGTTTTCATACGGTGCTTTTTTTATAATTGACTATAATTTTGTGGTCATAATATCGAGTTTTGAAATCTAAAGAATTCATACCTACGTAATATTCCTTGTTATTTGGGTTTTCTTTCGCAAATGTTCTAGCCTGGTAAACTATGTGTTAGACAATTATTTTAAAGTGGGCAGAGTGTGAGGTATCTACAGTTGCATTTATCTTGTTCGTCATTAGTATTTTTATTTTCATTTCTAGTATAGTTGTTGTTGTCCAGAGTTAGTTTATTATTATTATTATTATTATTATTATTATTATTATTATTATTATTATTATTATTATTATTATTATTTCTACTAGTAACATATGTGTCTTTTGTGTTAGTTATATTTTTGTCATGGTGTTCACTTTTTATTATTCATTTTGTTGTTTTCATTGCTTTTATTTAATATTTTGTTATTATGTGCTTTAATTATCGTATCTAAATTTTCGCAGCTTTAGGGTATTTTTATTGAAAAATTTGTTTAAGTGGTTAGTTGCGGGAAAGTGATTTTCGATAAGATCTTAACATTTCTTGTCAAGTTTTCTTTTTAACATTTGATTGTATGGCGCCGTATACCTGAATATATTTCTTTTTCTTCTATTTTCATTTTATTATTGTTATTTGTGTTTGTTGCTTATATTTGGTATCAATATTTTTGTATCCACTATTTTAGGGCTGTTTTATAAATATTGGTTGCCCTGTTAAATATATTTTCATCGCTGAGTCTACTTACGATCGAGTTAGGAGTCTGTTTTATAATTATGATGGGTGATTGGACTTAGGTTTTACGTATATTGGATTAGCGTTATCTTTTAATTCGGGTTCATATGTGATTTATCTAAACTTAACGTGACGTTCAGGAAGTTTGTTATTTTTATGTTAGCTAATACGTCTACATTTAGGCCTAATTTTTTCATTTCGTTTTGTATGATTTTCTTACAGTTATCACCCTCGACTTTGTTGGGGTCTTTTATTATAGCTAGTCCATCTCTATATAGGCCGATATCGGTAGTATCAAATAGTCTTGTGAGGGTATATAGACTAAATAATCCCACAAGATCTGATGCCTCTACAGAATCCAGGCCACGCATCGTCAAATCAAACGAATGTTTCATTTTAGTTTTTATTCATTTGTTATTGTTACTTATTAGAACTGATTTTCTAATAGTTAATGATGTTGACTTCTTCCGAGGATATATCAGTGTACGCCTCGGCAAATTCTAGAGCAATGGTGAAAAGTTCTTCGAATATCAGGGGCCAGAAGTCTATGATGTCGAACTGTATAAACGTACATTTATTTTTGTTTTCTATATTTTTAAACCAAGTGATTGCTGCGGCAGTATTTGTTCTCTTGTTTAATAGTAGGTCTTGTTTCATTTGTTTATTTACTCTTGAAATTATTATTTTGCTTATTCTGCCTATTTCTGGTTTAGTTGGGTTTATCAAGCGGGAGCTCGTATTATTATTGAAGTCACATTTGTGGTCTTTGAGCAGAATGTATGACTCTCTAGGTTTCAATGTGCCATAAAAGATAAAACTAGAAAATTTCATAATAGACAAACAAGCATATAACAAACTATTCACAGAAAAAAATACAATAAAACTGGATACAAACGAATTCGACTGCACTGACATAATAAATACTGAAAGTAAACAAATCACCGATAAAGTTTATATATATATATATATATATATATATATATATAAACTAACATATAAAAAATTAACTTTGATTAAAAATAGGTCAAGACAGTAGATATCTATGTTGAATAGGGTCAACCGGAAGGCAAATGAGCCTTTGTCCTATCAGTGGCTGCTCATTGGCTGATTAGAGAGGGCGCGGTGGAAACTAGAAAGCTGATTGGCTCACTAAACACTCAATAGAAGGTGCGTATATAAAAACGGGAGACAACCACAAAATTCTCGCATAAGACTGACAAATACCTGAGTTGATGAAACGCGGAATATTCAGTGTAGCTGTATCGTCATATATATTTTATAACTTACAATATATATATATATATATATATATATATATATATATATATATATATATATACACTTTCATATATTTTCATTCATATATTAAAAAAGTGTATAACTAATTTTACACGTTTTTTAAATTATTGATATAGTGAAATCTGGAGTGGTCTTGCTGACAAAACTTTCCGTTTAATATATTTGATAAAAATATGTATTGTATATTACATTTAATACCAATTTCTTTTCTAATTACTACATTGCATTTATGTCCTGTCGTTAAGCTAGTAAAAAAGTGTTCAAATATATTTTAAACCACAATCTTTGGATTGAATAAAAAAAATTAGTGGGAATAAATTTTCTCTATTTTTACCCAATGACAGTGCTGATATAGAAGACCTACCTATAATTTATTCTGTTCTATTCTCGTGTCTGAGTCTTAACTAACCAATAGAAATGATTATAAATGCGTATTGTCGTGTATAATCGCCATATCTTACTTTGAACACTCGCTTAATCGATAGTCAACATGACATTTACTACATTTATTTGAGCTGACAATGTATGCAGAAAGATAGCGAAATATTCCTGCAGAAGATATGCGGTCTTGAAGATTCATTTTGTTAATAATGACCAGCTTATCAGAACATATTTGATACAAAGACTAATTGCCTTTTTGCGGTAATACTTATTTTAATACTTATTTTAGCAGCCACTGTTTGCTACTTATATGATGAAATATGACGTACGTTTGGAATTATAATTCTTGTTTGTAATTATAATACTTGTGGATTAGTCCCGCCAACTACTTATATAATTAGTTTATCATACATATGTCGTGTAGCAGGGGGGTCATATTAAAAGATTACTAGAATTCATATTGGGGACACATAAACTATGGTGAAGATGGAGACATTTATACAGATTACATTATTATTGAATACTTCATATTATTAATACAGACTGCATTGCATGATACAGCAACAGTTCTTATACACATATAGAGAGGATGAGATACTTCACTTATGATTATGGTGGTGAGGGCACATAACTTGGAACGGGTTTACACAAAGTTCGTTACAGACAATGACAAAACACATTTACCGACGAGACGAGCATTTACAAACATAAATGATGATTTCTTTATTCATCGATGACGCCAGGAATTGAAACTCGGACCTACATGGTGTAATGCTCTACCTTTCGTTTCTAAGGACTCTTCTCTCCAACTGACTTTCTGTCATAAACTTTCGACTTTCAACTGTCTGATCAACTCCTCTGATCAACTTACTGACGACTAAACTGTCTTCCAACTCCAAAGTGACAGAATGCTATACTGAGAAAACTCCTTTGTTTATGACCTCAGAGTGTGTTTTCAAACGT
Organism: Euprymna scolopes; assembly: GCF_053919585.1. Taxonomy (NCBI): domain Eukaryota; kingdom Metazoa; phylum Mollusca; class Cephalopoda; order Sepiida; family Sepiolidae; genus Euprymna; species Euprymna scolopes. The sequence continues at coordinate 83,784,759 of NC_136491.1, forward strand.
GACTTATTTTCACGTGGCTTTACATATGTTTGTCCAAACACACTTTTGACAAACAAAAGGATACTCAATTATAATTCTAACCTATTTTTAAACAATTTTTTAATATGCATTTTCCATTCTTTACCTGGCATATTTAAGATTTAGGTTTCTAAAAGAATAGAAAATTAGCTATTTTCCGATATAAAAATATTTAACTCTTAATAGAATTAACAATAGACTGAATTTCTAACATTCCATTTTTTACCCTTGCCTATTCTAACCTTATTCTAATATCATTTTCACTTTTCTAGCATGTTTTCTTACTTACATGATGAGGGACAGCTTTTCATCTATTACTTCTTTTACCTTCCTATTTATCAGAAAATCTACGCAGTTTTAAATTCAAGTACATTTTCTCTATATAACAGTACAACCAATTGGCTAAGAAAGATAGGACACGAACAAAAAAATAAATAAATATACTTAATTAGTCAGCCCCTTTCTAACTGACCCCCTAAATTTTATTTAGGCCAGAATCTCTATCTAATCTCCCCGGAATATTACTTTTCGGTGTAGGGTAGTACCTCCTATGATCCATATCAGCTGCTTTATCCAGCCAGCCTAATGCTGTAACAGAGATCCCAGTACCTTGAATTGTTGAAATTCGTCCAAATGTGTTCTGGATTTTTCTTCTGCATGGTTATTCTACTGATTAGATCTTTGTTACATTTTCTAATTATTTTATTTCTTTTTGGACATATATCAAAGCTCATTTACTTAAACTCTGTGGTTGGCTTCTAATAAAGATAATAAGATATACGTTTTCATCACACTGATTGACTCAGATTTCCTTGCATGGACTCCTGGAACTCGATAAAAACTTAGAAACTATCACCCTTAACTTAATAACCCCAATCTCTTGCGTCAAAATTCACACTTGCGTACTGAATTCAAACTATGTGATATTTCCTTTTTCTCATCAGAACGTCCAAGATCCTAAAACAGAGATATCCCGCATACATTAATCTCTAAAAAAAACTATAAGGTTACATCTTTTCTTTCTACGACATTTTACTTTTCTTCCTTCTTATTACTATATGTGATTTGCCCGTGGTACTGACTCTTATACTCCTTTGCCACTCTAAGGAATTCTCGTATCCTTTTCACGCCTGCCTTTTTAATTTATTGTGCTGAAACTTATAATTCTGCTCGAAGCTGTTACATGCAGATGCTTTAAAATCATACACCATCGCTCGTTCCCATCTGTATTTCCCTAACAGGGGTATATCTAATGCGGTCCTTAGCAAGTTATTCTTATTGCAAAAAATGTTATGGTCTCAAAAAACAAACAAAATCTCCTTTTCACATCCGAAAAACTCTCAAAATACACGGTTACTTATTTCTAGTCAAACCATTCGTTCTAATCATTGTTTCATTTTATTTTCTAATGACTTGTTTTTTTTTTTTTCATTTTAATTTATCTACTTAATTATGGCTTAAATTACTGACGACAACTACAATACATTACACTTACATTTAAAAATATTTTTACAATATTTTCAAACATCATATAACATCTTTTTCAAAACAAATTTCAATATCTCATTACATTTAACTATAATATAGATAGAAAAGTTCCAGTTATAACTTTTTTCTCAATTTGTTTCTGTAAACAACAACAAAGTCTATTAAAAATATTGCCCCCTTTTCACCAAAAAACCCAAAGAAACACCTTGAAAGTTTAAAAGTTCAACTACAAACACCAAAATGCTATTTGAACAAAAGTGTATTCACACATGCTGTTTTAAAAGTATATGCGACTTTGACTCTTGTGATGTTTTGTTTTTTTTAGAGTTATAAATTCCACAATTTCAACTTAATACAATTTCCAAAACAATAATGAATTGACCCAATCTCTTTACTCGTGTAAATGCATTCTTCTTTTTTTGACATTATTTTATATATATATATATATATATATATATATATATATATATATATATATATATATATATATATATATATATATAGAACAATAGTTCGTATACACATATAGAGAGGATGAGATATTTTACTTCTGATTATCGTGGGGAGGACACATAACTTGGAAGGGCTTACACAAAGTTCGTTACAGAATTTGATTAAATACATTAACCTTTGTGTTGTAAGGAATGTCGAGACAATCATTTACAAACATAAATGGTGATTTCTTTATCCATCTGATCGGTCGGTCGATGCGTCAGGAATTGAAACTTGGATCTACATAATCTAATGATCTAGCCTTTGCTTCTAAGGGCTCTCTTCTCCCACTGACTGACTCACATCAACTGCTAACTTTCAACTCTGTCTAATAAACTCCTCTGATCAACTGAGTGACGACTAAACTGTCTTCCAACGCCGAAACCACAGACTACTATATTGAGAAAACTCCTTTGTTTATAACGTCAGAAGTGTGTTTTCAAACGTGACTAATTTTCACGTTGCTTTACATGTGTTTGTCACAACACACTTTGGCAAACAAAAGGATACTCAATTATAATTCTAACCTATTTTTACATTCTTTTTTAATTGGCATTGCACATTTTTTAACTGACATATTTAATATTTAGATTTCAAAAAGAATAGAAAACCAAATGTTTTTCCCATATAAAAATATTTAACTATTTCTAATAGAATTAACAATAGACTGAATTTCTTACATTCCATTTTTTATTTTCTTTAACACTTGCCTACAGAGTTCAATTCTAACCATATCCTAATATCATTTTCACTTATCTAGTATGTCTCTTTATTACAGGATGAGTGAATGTCCTTCATGTTACACATATATCCACGCATCTAGTCATATTATATCTTTCGTATAGTAAATAAAAGTATTTTACTAAAATATAACCGTACACAAAATGAAAAAAATAACTCGCATAGACTAACTGTTTACTGCTTCCACTTTCACTTGCTATAATAATGAAATTATCATTCGGTTTTCTATAAACTACATCGTACATTTTGGAATATTTTCTGAGAGTAATCTAATATTTTAACAAGATTACACTACCAGTGTTGTATAATAGTTCACAAGTATAATTGGACAGTTTAGATAAAGAAGTTTCTATTGCATACACAGTACGGACACAGTTTGACACGGCATAAATACTTAAGTAATGAAACCAGGCTCATGATAAATTCTTTGTATTGTGTCGACGTATAGATAATGATGAAGTTTTTTTTAGCATTTACTGTAAAGTCCAGTGTCATGAACACCTGGCAGCTGTATTAAGATATACTGACATTGTTTATATGTTGTATTTGCTTTTCTGTTCTATATATGTTTCCACTAAATAACGAGTTATTTGTTTATTCCGGGCACTTACAGGACACAAACGCAATAGACAACTATGGATTCTCAAATTAATAAACTTCACATTTATCTAGAAAGATATCCATTTCACTTACCGACAACATATAAAAATAAATAATGCATAAAAAACGGATACTACCATTATATCTTAGCCAAAAGATGAATTAAATAAACTAGAAAGTAAACTTATTCATTTAAATCATTTATATATAAATAAGTGTCTGTGTGTATATATGTATTTCTGGATATCCACATACAGTACTGTTTCATTGTATCACATTTTATCCGTGCTGCTAGACTAGCAACTCCACCAACATGATGAGTGAAACGAGAACCATCGCGTTTACAATCGGCAGTTCTACTCAACGCGCCATGGAAGCGGTGCCCGTAAATTACTTCAACAATGCCCATTTCAAACAAATATTCGTCTACCACTTTAGAGTTCTCAAACCACTTGTGTACGAACAGACAGCGTGCATCGCATTTTTCAGCCAGTTAAGTAGCGGGTAAGATTATTTACGACAGTGATATACCCAAAAGGGGGGTTTAACATGTATATATTTATAGTAGAAATGGTATTTAATAAAAACTGAAGAAAGTGCTCAATACTGTTGTAGAGCCAATGTGCATTTTATATTTTTATTTTTTAATAATAATATATATATATATATATATATATATATATATATATATATATTCAGAATGATCTCCAGATAAAAATTGAATTACTTATTGAACAAAGGAGAAGATTTTATATACTGCAAATCTAAACAAACGAAACATTTTCTAAAAGACAAAACAATAACGTAAGTGTAAATATATAAAACAGATAAAACACATCAGTATCAACTGTTCTTGCATGTGTCTGTAGGTACAGTCGAAAATTACAACCTTCCGGCAGAGACTGAAAGAACTTTACGAATTTATCAAAGACCAAATTACCTTCAAATGATAACAATGCAATGATTAAACAAAGTGCTGATATGATCATACTCTTTAAGCGTAGTCGTCACCTTGCGTCGTGTGTATCTTCGCCAGCAGACGCTGGATCTTCGTCACCCATCAACGTTATCTTTAACGCCAACATTCTCATCAGCGATGTCGCCTTTCAAAGCTATAATCAATCTGTTGTCCAGGCTCATGGCTGCTAGATCTTTGGTAAACCACACCCTATAATCTTAGTCAACGTACACTAATATAATCGCTATTGTTATAACATGTGTCCTCTGTTTCTATTTTTTAAACAAGTACACATATACGCGGATATAGAAGCGCATACCGAAATATATGTTTCTTGGCGTAGAGAGTTTGTAAAGTATTCGTATTAAAGCATTCCACAGAAACAAAAGTATCGTTAAAAATAATACTATGCACATACTTATACGCAGACAGTCGCACCCTATTCACATGCCATTCCTCCCTTTCTACGTATAGATATATGAACACAAAGATATATACATATATACAATTATAAAATTAAATGCATATGTGTGTGTGTGCGTGGATAATTTAATAAATGTTCGAACTTTATTTCAAATAAATCTAACATCTTCGATCAAATAATATTTCTACCCGTTTGAAACCACATATTCGTTGGTAAAAATAAAAATCACGTTTAAAATTGTTTCTTGTATAGTTCTATATATTGCATAACATTCAATCCTTAACATAAATTAATTACAATCGAAAAGTGCGAGCATAAAAAATAATATGGTTAAGCTTAAAGAGGGAAAAGTAAAGGACTTGTTGTTTAAACTGGAAAATAAAAGGAACAGATATTCTAGTAAAAATAGAATAAATGTATAAATTAAAATATTGCAGCATTAAGAATTGATTATATAATGTTATAAAGTTAATTTTTAAAATAATTCTTGTATCCATGATTTTTCCAGGCTTCCACTAATTTCAGTCTTTCTTTGTTTAATTCAGTGTTATTTTTTCCCCATGAACACATATGTAATAATAATATACGACACTAGTCTGCTTTCAATAAAATCCCCCAATTATCTTCCTTTCATGCTTTCATTCTCTCTGTTTCACTAGTTACTTCTCTTTACGAATTAGTAGCAACAGTAGTCGCTGAAGCGACGTGGTTGCTATGGAAACAAGTCCTAAAAGCATTGCTCAACTCATATATTTTTACGATATTGAACACCAGAAAATCCATCACAACTTTTGTTTTACTGAACAAAAAGTGAAAAATATGTTTCACAATAACGTTGAGAAGGTTATCAAAGAACTGAAATAATTGTTTGACATTTGGTTGAAAAACGAGTAAGCGGTGAAGCTTTAAAACAGTTCTAAATACCTAAAACGGTCACTTAACCATATATTCAAACACTGTCGTGTTATAATCATGCATGCCCTGTGTAGCAATTAAAGTTTATTTTGCGTGAATTAACCGTAATTCAATTTCAGATATTGTTGTGGGAATTACTTCATATACAAGATTCTTTACTTTTCCGAACAGTCTAAATATACGTGTATATCGTATGTGTGTGTGTTTATGTATTTCTTAGTACGCCACATTTGTATCTCTACAATGAGAATTGTCTGAAGATAGCGGTTTCAATCCTACCGAACGCCGGCCAGAGGCTTACTTGGCCAAAAACGTGGTGAGACGACAAGAACTACGGATGGCAGTGATTGCTGAGAATGCAGTTAGGAGATTCGAAGTTCCTATCCGTCGCGGTTACCACCTGACGAAGGTCGGAGGAATAGTTGGCCGAAACGTCGTGAAACAACAATTAATAAAAATGAGAATAATAGTCCGCAATAAATATATATATAAATAATTGAGACGAAAAATTTTTGCGGGTTTTAACTTTAAAATAAAGAACACCTCTCGGCCAGTAACGTAAACATATGTTCTGGTGGGGATGGGGTCGCTGAAGGCTTTTTTTTATATGAACATTTGGGTTTCTGGAGCATTTCTCGCACAGAAAATGTTCGAGATGTTTGAAAGTAATTCTGCGGGTAAAGTGGACGAGACAAAGTTTTGTAGCCCCAATTCATTCAAGTTCTGCAGGGTCGGTTTTACAACGTGCGGTCGGAAATTTGTGTGAAAGAGAATTGTTTCTGATATCCTGACTAATGTTTTGCGCTATTGTCGATGTTTTTTTATGCATTTTCTTATTTTCTTGATCATACTTCTCCGCCGTAATGGTTTCGCCGGCATCCACAAACTGTAATAAGCGAGATCGCTCGCAGATCACCATACATTAAACATGAATTTCTTTTGGTGCAACACTAGCTTCGGAAAGTGACGTGGAGTTTAGTCGGTGCCTAAGCACTGTATTTAGCGTAGCCAGTCGTAAAGAACAATTCGCTCAAAAAACGGATCGTTCTTGTTGCGTGAAAAAAGGAAGATGACACTACATAACGACGTTTCTTTTGGTCATCGTTCAATTCGCGAGGCAATCATTTATTAAACGTTTGTCTTTTCAATCTCTCTCAGTTGATGGAATATCGTTGTATAAGTTACGCTTAATGCAGAAGCAAGTTCTCGAACAGTTGTACGTGGATGAACTTTGACTAAGGCTCCTAATTGATCATTTTCATAATTCGCTGCCGACGAATACGTTCATCCACTTCCAAACTCTCGTCGCCGCCACGAAATTTCTTAAACGGCGATTGTGCCATGCGTTCAATAATGGGTTCTAGGCCAAATGTTTCGTTGATATCACGAGCTGTTTCAGCAGCGGTTCGGCTTATTTTATATTGAAATAAGAAATTTATGATCATTGGATTTTTCCATCTTGTATTCAACGTTCTTTCAAGAATACACCATTTTTTTCAAAGCGATTGCATTTTAACCGATTAGATAGAGCGAAAAATATTTTTAAAACGACATCTAACGTGAATAGTATTATAATAAAAACCTGCTTAAATGTATATCATTTCAAATCCAAATAAAAAATTCCGCAACTTTCTTTTTCAACCAAATAACTCCAATATCTTCTCTCTTTATACTTGTTATTTTATGTGTTTTCTTTTTCTTGCACCTTCATGTTAGGTTATTTTTTATTTTTACTCAGTTAATATGCGTAGCACGTTGGTATAGTAGTAACATTGCCTGATTTGCGTGTGACATTTTCGGTTTCGATTCTAACTGATGGTACTCAAATACGTTTTTCTTACTTTGGGAATCTGGACAAATTATGATATCATATTAACGCGTATTTTACGTCGAGGCTTAGCAACCTCACCACACTAGTGAAAAGTAAACTAAAGTGAATGTACAAAGTGTATTACGTTTTGTTTTTCAATTTTAGCCCATTAAAAAAATATTTTAACCGGGTAAAGACCCCAAGAAACCCATTCCACTGAAGCTCCTAGCAGTGTTTTGTAACGTTTAGTTTCGGAAGAACAAGATTTTGAAACTAGTGAGCCAGAAGACGGACAGACGGACAAACAAACAGACTGACGAACACTTATATATATATATATATATATATATATATATATATATATATATATATAAAAATGTGAACGTATCCGTGTGTGTGTGTGTGTATTTCCCTAAAAATAACTGTCAATTATTAGTCTATAGACTTGAAATTTGTACTGAGATTTGGGAAAATCGATGTGATTGATGTTCGGCCAGAAATGTTGCGATTAAGGGGTCAAATTTCAACGATTTGACCTTTGAGAACTCTACTCAACTACTCCGACAATTTTGGGTCTACATACTTGAAATTATAGATATATGATTCCTTGGGCATAGATCTAACTACATAACTTGATTTGAGCCCAAAACAATAAATGTTAAGGGGTCAAAAATAGGGTAAAAAAATACCTCTGCGGTCTATTCCAAATTACTCAGACAATTTCTGGTCTAAACATTTGAAATTTAACATGAAGGGTATTCAGAGATAGGGCAAGCTTTTTCATCAGGTAGGGTCGAAAATTTTAAGTTACCAATATATAAATGTACGTATGCATATGTTTGCATATCTGCCTTAAACTTTCAATAGAGGCGACGGATCTTACGGAAGTCAGTATCGGTATAAAGGGCGACATTTCATACGACAAATATCGAAAGATTGGCTAAAAACATTAATATTTTCCCCTTCAACTAGGCGCTTTTCTACAGTGGGGGTCACTTTTTTCGCTGATATTTTTGAAAGATATCGTCTCCTTTAGATTGTCTAGCCTTAATTTTAAAAAATGTCGCTTCCGGTTTGGCGGTGATCGTAACAGCATAAACGTTATGTTTTACCCCGTTCTTTTCCTCCTTTGCGGTACGGGTTCAAGCCTGCCTTCCTACTACCACTGTCTTTTTTGCTCAACATACACATCCAAACAACCGGGCAACGCCGGGCTGAAATGCTAGTGTATATATATATATATAAGTGAACGTGTCTCTGTGTGTGTCTGTGTACATTTCCATACGCAATAACTGTCAATTTTTAGTCTACAGACTCGAAATTAAATATAGATGGTACTGAGATTTCGGAAAATCGAAAATCGATGTAATCGGGTTTTGGCCAGAAATTTCGCTGTTAAGGGGTCAAATGTAAACGATTTGACATTTGAGAACTCTACCAAACTCCTCCGACAATTATGGGTCTAAACACTTGACATTTTAGATATTGGTTTCTTGGACATGGATCTAACTTAATAACTGGATTTGAACCCACAACAATAAATGTTAAGGGGTCATAATAGGGGACAAAGTTTTAAAAAAATACCTTTTTTTTATCAGCATACAACTCTAAACACCCGTGCAACGCCGGGCACCCATGCTAGTATATATATATATATATATATATATATATATATATATATATATATATATATATATAGCGTGCCAGGACGTGGTGAAAATAAATCCAATAATGTGTCCGATCGTGGGTGTGAGAACTGAAGTTACACTATTTATTACGACATTATTTATACATATTTCAAGGTCTTACAATTGGTTTTATTACACCGAATCAACCAAAAGAGGTAGGAAAGAGTCCGTGTAAATTAATCAGCGACATTGAAAACCATTTTAATTCACTTGTTATTTTAATGTGGCATGTTAAACATGCCACATTAAAATAGAAAGTGAATTAAAATGGGTGGGTGGGAAACATAAGAAGTTCGTAAAGCTTCCACGTCGATATTCACAGCAGAACAAATACACATCTATACGCATATATGCGTGTAAAAATTAAGATGGCTTTATATAAAAATACAAATTTCATGGACCCTTTTACACACATATCTATATCTATATCTATATATCTATATAAGTGAACGTGTCTGTGTGTCTGTCTGTGTGTCTGTGTGTCGGTCTGTTTGTGTACATTTTCCTACGCAATAACTCTGTCAATGTTTAGGCTGCAAACTCGAATTTTGATATACAGGGTACTGAGGTTTGGGAAAATCGATGTGATCGGTGTTCGGTCAGAAATGTTTCTGTTAAAGCGTCAATGTTTTACGATGTTACCTTTGAGAACTCTACCAAACTCCTCAGACAATTTTGGGTCGAAACAATTGAAAATTTAGATATAGGTTCCTTGGACATTGATCTAACTTATTAACTTGATTTGACCCAAAACAATAAATGTTAAGGGGTCAAAAAAGGGGACAAATAAAAAAAAATTGGCTTCTGCGGTCTCTCACAAATTACTCAGACAATTTCTTGTCTAAATATTTGAAATTTTACATGAAGAGTATTCAGAGTTAGGGCAAGCTTTTTTATTCATTTGTGTCGAAAATTTTTAGTTAGCAATATATAAATGCATGTATGCATGTTTGCATGTCTGCCTAAAACTTTCGATAGAGGTGAGGGATTTTCCCAAGATTAGTATCGTTTTTTAAGTTCGACTTTTCATACGACAAATATCGAAAGATTGTCTAAAAACATTAATGTCTTCACCTTCAACTAGGCACTTTTCTACAGGGGGGGTCACTTTTTTAGCCGATATTTTTTTAAAGTTATCCTCTCCTTTATATTGTCTAGCCTTAATTAAAAAAAAAAACAATGTCTCTTCCGGTTTAGCGGTGATCGTAACAGCATAAACGTCAGGTTTTTACCCCGTTCTTTTCCTCCTTCGCAGTACGGGTTCGAGCCTTCCTGCCTACTACAACTTCTATTTTTATTGTTCACCAGATACATCCAAACACCCGGGCAACGCCTGGCTGAAATGTTAGTTTATATATATATATAGTTATCGCAATACATTACAGAATTTTGAAATTAATTTCCAGCAATGAAAAACAGAGATCTAAAAATAAGAATATTATTATTATTATTTTTTTTTTTTTTTTAAAGCAACAACAACAACAGCAATTCTTCTTATTCTTATTATCCTTATATAAATAAATATATTATTTATATACTTTATATATATATATATATATATATATATTACATTATATAATACATACATGATGATTGCAACGTCTTGTCAGACGAGTGCCACTCCCTCAGACATTTAAATCCATGAGTCCAAATGCCTGAGGGAGTATCTATACAAATATGATGTTACAGAGTCTTAGCTTTGTACGACAGCTAAGTCTCTCTCTCGGTTCAAAATGTTGAGATCCAGCAACAAGCAAGAGCAAGATAGCCAGCACCAAATTAAACTGCAGACCAGCTTAATGCGGGTACTGATCTTCCGCTTTATGGTTTTTTTAAAATCAGATATTTGCTTCTCCTCGAAAGGTGGCCTTCACCACGGCTTACGGGAGCCCCCTCCACCCCCAATACACATATACACACACACAAATTTACACGGTGCTAGTTGGCCGTTGACCCAGAAAAAAGAGTTCATTCGCCCCTTTGGAAGGTCTCGTTTTTAATCCTTCAGGGAGACTAGCCGCCCCTCTCACCAAGCAAGTCTGGTGGGGGAACCAGTTTAGTCGCCTGTGACCCGACCATGAGGCAGGTAGTACTGGGTTACATGGTACCAGTAGCACATGCCATGACCTGACATACATACATACCTGACATACATACATATATATATATATATATATATATATATATATACATACACATATATATATTGATTGTAGACAGATTGGCGATTATTTCTTTAAATATTATTTTCAATTTCCATTAAATATTTCGGTAAAATTGGTGTATAAATATTTTAAGTATTTTAGATTCAATTTTTATTTTCTATTACATGTATTTCTACTTTACTCTGCGCACATGAAAAGATTATAATTCCTCGATTCAGTTTGCATAAGAACTAACGCGTTCTATAATTAAAAAAAATATATACAACCGTCTCACCGTAATAAATGTTCCTCGCGATGTGATTCACATTAAAAATTATTAATAATAAAAAAAACACCCGTTGGAATTGCTCATATTAACGGTCGCAGTAAAAAATATTCTCATTCGTTACGCAATTAAAATTTGTAATCTACACGTCCAAAACGTATCGTGCTTCTGAATTTTTTTTTAGTGATGATATATGATCAATATTATTATGATTTCTCGGACTACTTGTTGCATATTTTGCAGACGTAATTAGTGATGTATACAGATAAAAACTAAGATTGTACTCTAAACACAATTTCTTCG
>NC_136491.1:83828532-83848532 GCF_053919585.1 Euprymna scolopes
CAGATGAATGGAGACACATGAATGGATATGTTCGATCTGGAAGAACGATGGTTCATTAAAATTGTGGGACCTGCGTTCAAAGTATGGAAATAAAAAACTTTAAAAAAACGTTCACAAGTGTTTTTGATATAGATGTGCATAAGAATGCTTTGATAAGTATGTTTTAACGTAAATAGGGATGGTATCATAAAATTGCGGGGTCTGCGTTCGCGCCTGACCTCCATAGAATGGAAATTGACACAAACTTTAATAAAGCTTTTTCATATCTATCTGCATAAGTATACTTTGATAATTAGGTTTCATTTTGAAGAAATATGGTATAATAAAATTTTGAGGAGTTCGTTCGCGCCTGACCTCCATAGAATGGAAATATGTCACAAAGTTTTACAAGTTTTTTTTATATAGATCCACAGATTGTGATTAGTATTTAAGTGTGAACAGGAATGGTATAATAAATTATGGAGTTTATCTTTTTAATTTTTAGTTTCATCATATTTTGCTTTTGTTTTGATACACGCAAATTCGTAGCTATCTCTTTACAACCCTTCTTTTTCATAACTTATCATACTTTAATAAATCAGAGTCAACTTTCTGTAGCCTGTTTTTGAACCCAGTCAGCGGGTGGTACTTTTACTAGTATATAATAAATTCCACAGCCAAACAACGTCGCAGCTCACAAGAGGCTGACAGTCAAAGAACCGGAAGTCCAAGACTCGAATTTCGCCCTCATTTTGTCTCATCAGTTAGACACATCCGAACTCAGGATTCGAAACCCGAGCCTCTTGCATGCAAGGCAAGCACTCTACCAACTGAGCAAACGCCCTGCACACAAGAATTCTGTTAACTGTCATGGCTCTTGTGAGCTGCGACGTTGTTTGGCTGTGGAATTTATTATATACATTCTCTCACATTCTGAAAATCCTATCACAAGTTGCTCGCTTGGTTAGTATTGCTGGATGGCATCGTCCTTTCGAGTTGAAACTCCTACTGGTGAGACGTCGGCTTGGGGTTATTAGCTGGTTGGATGACCGCGTCCCTTGTCGATACGAGGTAGGTTCATTTCACAGTCGGATTTCGGCGCGATTTGCTTGATCTGTGTTGGTTAATAGAATTCTTGTGTGCAGGGCGTTTGCTCAGTTGGTAGAGTGCTTGCCTTGCATGCAAGATGCTCGGGTTTCGAATCCTGAGTTCGGATGTGTCTAACTGATGAGCCCAAATGAGGGCGAAACTCGAGTCTTGGACTTCCGGTTCTTTGACTGTCATGGCTCTTGTGAGCTGCGACGTTGTTTGGCTGTGGAATTTATTATATACATTCTCTCACATTCTGAAAATCACACACACACACACAAATATATATAAGCTAAGGAGGTGATAATTGTAATTTTCTCCAGAGGTGTGATTGGAAAAGTCTACAATTCATTGATGCTTCTTTATTTAATTAAGGAGCTTATATCTGTCCTAAAATCTATTAATGTTCCATTTTTCGTGTTGGCATAAGTAACAAAGTTAGTTGCAAAATTGACAGGTGCGTTTTTTATTTAATACATGTAATACAAGTGTTCGGTTACTATTATTAAGTTCTTGATACAGAACCTTCAAATAAAACAAAATAGCCTAATCTAAATATTGCGCAATCTGGTAGTAGATTTGTAGAGACAGAGAATAACCCCAGTTGTAAAAGAGACGACTGCGTTATATTACCAAACATAATTAGCCGTAGATATGTGAAAGCTGAGTCGATTTACGCTTACAACCCCTAGATTATATATGATTAAATACATTTCAACATGGAAACAAGAGTTTACACGGTGTCCCGATAAGTGTCTACACTGTGGCATGATAAATGTATCTTCCTAAAGAAAACAACACTACGGCTTTATTTTCATTTTTTTTTTGGTTAAAACAAGTAATTCAGGTGACTTTATTATATTATAGAGCTGGCATTTATTCAATGCAGCCGCATTCAACCTCAATCACCGTTTCGTTACGACCACGGAACTGGGAGCATGACTTTTCCACACAAGCGACTAGGCTCGGCGAATACGAAGCGGAGGGCTGGCTTTTGTGTTGTGAGAAGTCATGGTGGTGATGTTCTCGACGTATGACCCAACGAAGTAGTCCAGTGGATTTAGGTTCGGCAAGAGGGGGAAAGCAGTGATAGAAGGGTACAAAGTTGTTGCACTCTTTCTGAATCCAGGGCTCGTGTCGTTTTGGACTTGTCAGTCGACGCCTAATTATGCTGCCACATCGAGAATCTGCCAACGGCCACTTAATTACACCAGTCTATCATTACACTCTTCAGCACATCCTTTGGTGTTGATTTTCAAACCGACTTCGAAATCTGTCTGTCTGTATGTATGTATTTATGTATGTATGTCTCGCAAAAACTTTAGACCGAGACTTCACGGTTAAATACAACGTTGTAACCTTCGAATGCAAAGTAAGCCAGTTCTTGTCGAGCCATCCCCATAAATAATCAAAGTCTACCCAGTTTACACCATTGTGCAGTCCACCGCCTCCTCTGTCCTGTGACAGGCATTGCATTGACTTAGATTTGCAGTTGTTTCAAACAATGTAGTTGATTCTATACAGCAATATAAACAAATCATCTGTATAGATTTTCAGGAGAAGTTAGTAGTTTCGGTGCGTCGAAATCGGTAAGAAAATCCATCGTAGATATAAGAGAGTTCATTCCAAAAACAAGGTCTTATTTTTTTTTTACTGATAACATAAAACTTTGAGAACATACGATGACAAGAGTAGTAAAATTGACAGAAGCGGCATTTTGTGCTTCAGAATTTTATTTTGTATAGCCAGTACAAATGCTAATGCATTTTTACAGCCTCTTAATGTCCTGGTCGAAAATATTATAGCGCACATTTTTCTCATAACTATATCTCTAATCCGAAATCGACATACCCATCTTGTATATAAACTGCATCGACTGCATAAACTTCAACATATTGTTGTGTTTCTGTGTTAAATGATTTAAATTCTCAATATAATATCCATAGTATACAAGAAAAATTGCATGAAACATGCTACATTTGCAGAAATATTCCCAATTGTAATTCAAGGTTTCGTACCAGTGCAGCAGCCTTATGAACTCGGTCTTTTTTCAGACATCAAGCAATGCATTCATTAATATATGAAAGTGGATGGGTAAGTGCTAAATGTACCCGACGAATTGTTTTGCTTTTTCTCCTTGTGAAACAAGTCCAACGTTTCAGAGGTTCTACTTGAAATGTGTATTTAATAGAAAGTATTAGATAATTGGATAGAAATACAGGTGACCTTCTTCTGAACCGCAGCTGAGGTAGACAAACCAAACACATAATCTGATAAGAAAAAGCACTTTTGTATGTGATGCATTTTACTTCGTAATAATCAACTGAGAATCAGGCTTGGACGCAGTCTGTAAACAGATTAGCTACGGCAAGTTTCCGGACGGAAACAAAATCTATTTATATCTTAGAAAATATTGCATAGAACATTGTTTATCTACATTATATGTCGCATGTATATAGATGAATATGTATGCATGTGATTATATAGCTATTTATGTACAAATACGTAGATATATGTATATGTATATACAATATGTATATTTATATAATTAGTTTGTTTCCTGTTTTACATACGTCTCTCTCTCTCTCTCTCTCTATATATATATATATATATATATATATATTAGACAATAAGAGGAGATTATAGGTTTATATAAATACCCGTTCACATACACCTTTTTTACGATAAAGCTAGAACCCAGAATTAGACAGAATCGAGCAATTGCATCAACAACGGACAACGCCATACTGAAATCGTGTCTGAGGAGTCGGCTAATTTCAGTTAATGTGTAGATGGATATCTGCCGCCTGCATACCAGCAGTAACTATGTTGGTTGTATATGACGCGTTGCTTGTCACATCGTAGAATGTAGAACTGGATAAAAATATAAGAATTTAAAAATCGAGGCATGGCCAATAGATTGCGCCGTGGCCAATAGAGTAAGGTCGTCAGTATTGCACATTTCATGAGTGCGACGACCTAGGTTCGCGCCTATGTCGGAGCACGTCACTGATGAGATACAGTACATCGAAACCCACTTTCGGTCTGGCGTTGTCCGTTGTTGATGCAATTGCTCGATTCTGTCTAATTCTGGGTTCTAGCTTTATCGTAAAAAAGGTGTATATGAACGGGCATTTATATATATATATATATATATATATATATATATATATATATACATGCAGTTTAGGCCAGTTTTGCTCTGACCCTATGTACTTATCATAACTTTATGTTCATGTGTATGTATATATCAAAACGGCTGTCTCATTTTAAGACTAAAAATTCGCGGAGGAGTTGGGTAGAGTCTGCAAAGGTCAACTCTTTTGACTATGCCCTCTTAGTAGCAGAATCTTCGCCCCAAAACTGAATAACAACTTGCTACATGTTTGAATACCATTGTCAAATGTAAAATGTTTAGGCCCAAAATTAGCTTAATAGTAAGCTAGAACCAACAAAGGTAAAATCTTTTGAACTTTTACCCCATGATAGCCAATTTCTCGGTTAAAATCGATGAAAATCTTGACCTATGACTGAATACACTTCATGTAAAAGTTTAAATGTGTAAACTAGAAATGAGCTAAATAATCTGGTAGAGACCGCAGACTAAATATTTTTGAAAAACTTAGACCCAATTTTGACCCCGTTTACATGTATATTTTTAGGATCAAATCAAATTAAAAATTTAGATCCATGTCCAAGTCACGTACATCTAAACCTGCAAGTGTGTACACCAAAAATTGGCGAAGGAGTTTAGTAGCGTTTTCAAAGGTCAATTTTGGACCGAAACCCGACGAAAAAGATTTTCATATATGCCAATACCGCTTATGAAAAATCTCGAGTCTGTAGTCTGAAAACTAACAGAGTTGCTTGGTAAAGAAATGTACCCACACAGACACCCACACATACATTTTTCACATTTATATAAATACTAGCAGATTAGGCCGGCTTTGCTCGGGACCTATGTACTCTTCATAACTTTATGCGCATATGTATATATTAAAAAGTGTGAATATGTACGGTAAGGTCTTTCGATATAATAGCCTTCCTTAACTACCATAGAGTAAAGTTGGTACAGACCGCAGACATTAAATCTTTTATTAACTAGGACCCTATTTTTGACCCCTTAACATTTATTATTTCGGGCTCTAATCTAATTAAAATGCTTGACACACGTCCAAGTAACTAACATCTACAATTTGAAGCGTTTAGACCTAAAATTGGCGGAGGAGTTTGGTAGGGTTTGCAAATGTCAACTCTGTAAACTTTGACCTCTAAACAGTTGAATTTTCCCCCCATAAAATAATTAAAAACTTGCTGCATGTCTGAATACGCTTTATATAAAATTTCAAATGTTTAGACTCAAGATTGGTTTTATATTAGCTACAGGCTACAAAGGTAAAACCTGTTGAACTTTGACCTATCGTAAGCAAACTTGTTAGCAAAAAAAAAAAAAAAACGATTAAAAAGCTTGCCCTATGTCTGAATACCTGTTATGTAAAATTTGAAATGTTTAGACCAACAATTGGCTGCGTTGTTTGTTAGAGACCGCAGAGATTAATTTTTTCAACTTTGATATCAATTTTGACCCCTTAACATTTACTGTCTTGGGCTCAAACAACTTATAAATTTAGATTTTTAAGTTACCAATATATAAAATTTACAGGGTTTAGACCCAAAATAGGCGGAGAAATTTGGTAGAGTTCTCAAATGAAAATCGTTGAAGTTTGATCCCTTAACAGCCAAATTTCGGGCCGAAACCTGATTAAAAAGATTTCCCCAAATATCAATACCCGGTACGTCAAATATCTAGTTTTTAGATGGAAAATTGATAGCCTTTTTGGTAGGGAAATGTACACAGACAGAAAGACAAACAGACATACATATATTTTCACTTTTATAGTTATATAGATAGATGTTTATATCTTATAACAATCGACATATATTTTCTAGCAAACTTACACGACATCAATTTCTCAACCGGTATATTTTCCAGTATATGTTGTTTTGCCAGTTATCTCAATCAGTACGACCCTGACACAAGACAATTAAAAAAATAAAATCAAATAACAATTCAAACAAACGTATTCATGATTTATAATATTTTTTAAGTGAAAACAAATCTTTTGTCACGTTTAAAGAGAAAACACTGCAATAATTTAGTAAATGACAGAAGGCAGGTTTAAAATAAATGTAGGCGTAAAAAATGAAACTGGTGTGTACATATTTCATTTAGTGATTTTTTTTTGTCGTGTTTTATTACTATTCTACTTGTTACATAGTATTAGTGGGTTATTATTCGGAACTAAAGAGATTTATCTGTACCGTTTTTTTTCAAAAATGTCTATGGGATATATATATATATATATATATATATATATATATTATATATATATATATATCATTTCAGCCCGGCGTTGCGCAGCTGTTTGGAGATGTATGTTGAGCAACAAAAAAAAAAAAAAAGGTCAATTTTTTTTTAATTTGACCCCATATATGACCCCTTAACATTTACTGTTTGGGGCTCAAATGAAGTTATTAAGTTAGATCCATGTCCAAGGAACCTCTATCTAAAATTTCAAGTGCTTCGACACAAATTGTCGGAGTAGTTTGGTAGAGTTCTCACAGGTCAAATCGTTATACTTTGACCCTTTAACAGCCAAATTTCGGGCTGAAAATGGATTAAAGATTTTCCCAAATCTCAGTACCCTGTATTTTGAATTGCAAGTCTACAGATTAAAAATGGACAGAGTATTGCGTAGGAAAATGTACACACGCAGACACACACAAACACGTTCACATATATATATATATATATATATATATATATATATATATATATATATATATATATATATATATATATATATATACTAGCATTTTGGCCCGTACTTGCCCGGGTGTTTGGAGGTGTGTGCTGAGAAAGAATAAAAGGGTCAATTTTTTTAACTTTGACCCGTATGATGACCCCTTAAAATTTATTGTTGTGGGCTCAAATCAAGTTATTACGTTTGATACATGTCCAAGGAACCTATATCTAAAATTTCAAGTGTTTAGACCACAAATTCTGGTCGAAGTTTGGTAGAGTTTTCAAAGGTGAAATCGCTGAACTTTGACTCCTTAGCGGCTTAATCTTTGGTCGAAAACCGATCACATAGATTTTCCCAAATGTCCGTACCGTGTATATAAAATCTCGAGTATGTAGACTAAAAATTGACAGTTTTATCGTAGGGAAATGTACAAAGACAGACATACACACACAGGCACGCTCACACTTATATATATATATATATATTATTTGGGGTAAACAGTTACATTTGGTCGCTACAAATAGCCATCTGTTTCAGTCAAAGAGACTTCATCAGGCGACCTGGATATTTGGATATATATGTGCGTATATTTGTATATGTGTGTGTAAGTCTGTATATTTGTACGTATCTGTACATTTGTATACATTTGATTATCTGTGTATCTATACATATATCTGTATCCTTGCGTGTGCGTATGTTTTTTATGTATATATTTACGTGTGTATGTTTTTGTCGCTTTCGCACATGTATGTATGTATTTGTATATTGGGTATGTATGCAGATATATGCCTCAGCATTAATATGTCTGCCTTAGTCAATCCCCCACCCCTAACTCGGAGTAAAATCATACAAATGCGAATTCCTTCTCTTTCGAGACAGGTTCAATATAAGTAGAACCCCTCCCACACCACCCTCCTGTACAATCTACAGCCCCAATAAAATTATGACCCATTTTTATTTTATTTTAAATCTACATTCTGTTGGGAAAAGTTTTGAATATCTTCCAATAGGTCCTAATGCGATCTTTCATTTATCTTTTTTTCTATCCTCTTTTTTCTATCTCCTTTTTAGAGAGCCCGCAATTTATTATAAACTCTTTTTATACTTTTTTTGAAGAGCTCCATTTTTCTTTAATTTCTCTGTAATCGATCCCACTTTTAATTCATTTTTTTGGCGTCGAGAGGTTCCAGGTCGCCTGATGGCTATTTGTAGCGACCATATGTAACTGTTTACCCCAAAGAATAAAAACATATTTTGCTCTTGTTATTGAGCACTATTTAACAACCTCGTTGTCTTCATTAGTTCGGACTTTTGAATACCTCAAACATATATATATATATATATATATATACATAGTGAATCCATACCTCGCTCTATATCTTCATATTAGTCTTCCTCCTTATCACTCTCAAAAACTTTACTTTCACTCCCCTTATTAAACGGAAATTTTACTTTGATCAATTAGATCAAAATCAATAAGAACATTAATCTTGTTCACGCCAATAATAGCAAAGTATATTTTCGCTGCTCTACAATTTAAAATGGTGTAAATCCCTTTTTAATATTTGAATTTCTAAATCTTCTTGTCTAAGGAGATAATTTATGATCGAAACGGTATGCACATCGTAGCAAGAGATAACTGTATTTACGTAATGAATAATATATATGTATATATATATGTGTGTGTGTGTTTGCACGTGTGTGTATACATATATATATATATATATATATATATTTAATATTAGGAAGTATTTTATATATTCCAAGATTAAACTACGCCACAGGTTAGACAAGAGCTGAAAACTATAGATCCCTGTTCAGAAGATCTTCGTATATTCCGTACGCAGTGGAATAATTTTCTTAACCATTACATTTTTAAAACTAACTGTTTGGTGGCATAAGATCTTATTAAAGAATCGAGTAAGTGTGTGTGTCTTTCTCTTTTCCCTTGCCATTTTCATGTTGCAAATTGAAATAAACAGCTTTTCAAACGACTACTCGTGTGAAATTGGTAGCGTACATTGAATAAGAAAATTATTGCTTATGTAAGACGTATTTAAGTATGGATATATTATGAAATGTAAACAGCCAATCCATTTTTTATTCATATAGAACCATACTCAAAAGTATTAAATATGTATATATAAATATACATATATACACACACACACACATATATATATATATATATATGCATACGTATGTGTACATGTATGGATATAAATATGTATGTATGTGTATATATATATATATATATATATATATATATATATATATATATATATATATGTATATATATGCATACGTATGTATACATGTATGGATATAAATATGTATGTATGTGTATATATATATATATATATATATATGTATATATATGCATACGTATGTATACATGTATGGATATAAATATGTATGTATGTGTATATATATATATATATATATATATATATATATATATATATATATATACACTGGATAATCCTGCCGATTTCGACGTATTAGCTTACAACAACTGATTGTTTTAATTGGTTCATGCTTCAGTCTAAGATTATATTTAAGTCCTGCAAAAGATATATCAATGAACCTACACATAGTACAAGTGTGTGGATTCAGTAATGCGGTCGATTGTATGGCTGCTGATAATTTAACCATTTTCCTTCTTTCACACGGAGGTTCCCTTCTTTCAGACGGATGATTCAAACTCTAAGAATAGAAAGCAGCAAATACTCTCAGAACCTTTGCCATCTAAGAACTCTCTCAATACTACTTTTTATATCAATTGAATACAGGTTGTTGTTAACTTGTCTTTATATCGCAGTTATATCCGGCCCACATTCTATTACCCTCTCTCCACCAGACTCTACATTATAATTTTTGATATCCTGTCAGCAGACATTTGTAAAACATGACCAGTCTACCGCAGTTGAAATTGAATAAGGGATAACTGAATTCCAGCAATATTACACTTTGTTAAAAAGCCAGCGCTCGATATCTTGTCTTGAAGGGTAATTCTAGAGATAGAGCGCGGAAATGTTTTATGTATTACATCCAATTGGTAAATATTATACCTGTATGGAATCCCAGACACGGAGCTGTACATGAGGATAAAAGTTCAGTGTAAGCTGTTTTTTGTGTCTAGACGAATACCTCATTTATTGACGAAGCTTTCAAAAAGAACAAGTAGCCTTAACAATCCCGTTAACAATTTCATCATGCCATAAATATATACGCCCAGTGGATCTATGCTATGACATGGAATACTACACCAGCTGCTCGTCTGAACTCCAATCTCTGTTCCAGTCTTCATGTCCAATGTAAACAAGTGCTTGATGAGCCGTTACCCTTAAATAATCCAACCGCCCAAATTTAAACTTCTATGACGTTGTCCTTTAACCAATATACACTCTTTAATCCTTACCCTCGAGTTGTCTCTTGGCATTAATAAATCGGAATTATTTTTAAAAACATATATATACTCAAACATAACGAATATCTATCTATCTATCTATCTATATATATATATATATATATATATATATATATATATATATATATACTTGTGTGTATATAGGCGAAATAAGACATTGATAGAATTTAGATGAAAAATCCTGATAGATATTATTTGAAGTAATACTTTCTAGGTGATCCTAGCCAAAAAGGAAAAGCTCAATATTTAAGGATATAGTAATGTTTAAGTTTCATGGTTTAATTTAAAATTCTGAAAAAAAAAAAACATCTAAAGACATATAATTTCGATGTAAACAAACTTAATTAAACCAGATGACAATACGACCACAAGTGTAATGATATATCCACCCAATTTTGGATACACTTTGTCAACACCAAGAAAGCATTTGGACTACATCAACTAACACACACTTAACGCAACAACGATTAAGGCTACCTCGTATACTTTTCAAAAATTCAATAAGGAGCAATACGCTTTCGCTATATGTGAATATCACTTTCTCCCCTGGGCCTACAGCACGAGAACCATGAGCGAGAAATTAGTGCCAGCTGTATTTTACACTATCCCCAAACACAATAAAACCCTCAAAATAGTTAGCGACACACTCACACACCTCCACTTGGTAACATAGTAAACACTGAAACACCATTACACGAAACCTCAAAAACATACCGCCAAGCTAAAGCCCTCAGAATAGTACCACTTGGCCAAGCCACCGTTTGGGGTATTGGAACCTTCACAG
This sequence comes from Euprymna scolopes, assembly GCF_053919585.1. Lineage (NCBI taxonomy): Eukaryota > Metazoa > Mollusca > Cephalopoda > Sepiida > Sepiolidae > Euprymna > Euprymna scolopes. The sequence continues at coordinate 83,839,622 of NC_136491.1, forward strand.
AATACATCTCGGTATATATATATATATATATATATATATATATATATATATATATATATATATATATATACAACATTCTCAACCCACTTTTGTAATATATTCCCAGTAAGCTTAAGGACGCGACACACTATCTACAAATTATACATTGGAGAGGGACCATACCAAACAATGCAATTCTTGCGACCAGGGATATGTCCTCACTGTATTCCAACATCCTACATGAGGAAGGAATATCTGCGTGCAGGAACTTCTCACACACTTAAAATCTAAAAGACACAAACATATGCAACATTATACAATTATCCTAACACACAACATCACATTCAACAACGGAAATATCTACAAGAAAAAAGGCACAGCCATGGGAACAAAAATGGCTCCCAGTTATGCAAACCTATACATACACATATTTGAATCGAAATAAACTCACACTTACTACTCTAAACCATTATACTATTATACGTCCATAGATGATATCTTCCTTAATTGGTCACATGGCGAAGAGGCATTGATGGACTTCTATCAAACATAAATAGCTGCCACAACTGCACACACTTCACGACAGAATACTCCATTACACACGTACCATTTTTAGACGTTTTAGGAAACATAAAAAACGATATAATCTACGGTCACTACTAAGATCCACAAAAATACACACCACTTTCGCATCTCAAGGAAACAAAATATGCAACAACCCAGGTGCAAAGTGTGCGAACACATTAATACTTGCGACACATGTACACCTCCAGGCACAAGCATACACCTCAAACTTCCCCCACGCTCACCTGCGACATTCCAAATGCAGTCTACACAATATACTGCACTAGATGCACAAAGGGTAACTACGTGGTGGAACATGCCTAAAGTTCCGCTTACGATTCAATAAGCACAAACAACCAATAAGGGACAAATCCATACAGCACACAACAGCCACGGACTTCACCCTCCCAGACCACAGCATAGACAACATGAAATGCATACTTATAGCTTCCAACTTTCGGACACGGACAATAAGTAGATTTCAAAACAAAAGACCATGTCAAGCTGGTCTAATGGTTATCGCACTTAAGGTGTTGGCTTTGATCTCAGCTCGAGTATTTCCTTTTACTTGCAAGAAGTTAACCGTTTAGAAAAAATATTATACAGGTATGCACATACGAGGGACGTGCAAAAGTAATGCCCCTGACCCATTTCCAATTGTCTGATCTTGCTTAAATGTTGCCTGTGCAATGATTTCTATGTCTACGGGTTATGTGGCAAATTACATATCTGAACTAATTGTGGTTTCCGTTTTACAGATGTTTGAACAGAGTCAGGTGTGAAATGGAGCCTGTTGAATGTCAAGCAGTGATCCGGTTTTTGTATTTGAAAGGACGCACACCAGAGACTTTTGATGAAATGAAAGAAACGTAGAGGTATATTACCTTGTAAAATGCTGGCATCGTGAATTCAAACATGGCCGAAAGTCTGTGGAAACAGCTCCCAAACCTGGTCGCCCACCTTCTGCCATTGATGAGGCATCTGCCCGTCAAGTTAAGGCTGCCGTTTTGGAAGATCGGCGCAATAGCCCAAGATGTCAAGAGTAGTACAGGGTCTGTGGAAACTATCATTCATGACCATTTGCATATGCATAAGGTGTCTTTCAGATGGATTCTCAGGTTGCTCACACTATTCAAGAAGCGAGAACAAGTCAAGTGCTCGAGGATGAATTTGGAGATGTACCAAAAAGAGGAGTCAAATTTTTTCAAAAGACTGATCGCGCAGGATGAAACCTGGGTCCATCACTATGATGCCGAGACCAAAGCCCAGTCAATGCAGTGGCACCACTTGAACTCAAAGAAGGCAAGGGTGCAACTGGCAAGCTCATGATCACAGTCTTCTGGAACCAGGACGGAGTGGTGATGACATATTTCCTGCCGAAGGGTACAAAAATTACAGCAGCCTATCAAAATCAAGAAGCGGGGAAAGATCATTAAAAGTGCCCTCCTCCCGCAGGACAACGCTCCGGTTCACAATTCATATGTTGCCAGATCAGAAGCACGGGCGTGTGGTTATGAAATTCTCCCCATCCTCCCTACTCTCCTGAGCTTGCACCCTCTGATTTTCACCTCTTCCAAACCATGATTTTTTAAAAAATGAAATCGTTTCCCAGATGATACAGCTTTGATTTCCGAAGTCACATCGTGGTTGGAGGACCAACATGGGATGTTCTACGAAAACAGTCTCCAGAGCTGCATCAAATGATGGCAGAAAGACATAACTCTGGGTGATTCCTATGTGAAGAAAGACTGTGACAAGTTTCGTTCCTCTAATCCTATGGGAAGTGGTTCAGGGGCATTACTTATTGCACGCCCCCTCGTAACTCAGTAGGTTTCTATATATATATTTTTTTACTCTATTTTTAAAAATAATTTAACGTTACGTTTAGTTCCGGGTTACGCTGACTACATCTCTATATATCTATAAAAGTGAGAATGTATCTGTGTGAGGACACTTTCCAGTCGATATACTAAACGAATACTTCATCTACAGACTTAAAATATAGTATCTCGGCTCTCCTGATGTGTGGAAAGCATTTTAATCGATTATCATCCGGAAATATTTTCTAGGAGGAGAAACTTAGAAAATTGCCCTTTGGCGTCATTGGGTTTTATGTTTGTAAACTGTTTCACGACTACGCATACACAATCGTGTGACATTACAACTTTCTGTTACGCAAAAGTTGATTTAAAACCACTATTTAAAGATCGTGGTAATCTAGTCTAATTTTTATCATAATTTACTCACTATCGTGCGGTTTTGATTTTTATCTCAGTTCGAGTGTTGTTGTTTTTTTTTTTACTCACAAGACTTAAATGTTTAGAAAAATCATTATACTCGCATGTACATTCCTCAGTTTCTTAACTTCATATTTTAAAGGAATTGAACGTTACGTATAATACCTACGGTATTTCTGTTCCTAATAAATAAGAAACCTGCATTAATTGAAATATATTAATGCGTATATTACGACCGCGCTACGCCGCGGGGCCTTCTAGTTTGTGAAATCTAGGAATCCTGCAAAGCAAAACCACAATTAGGATACGGCGTCTATGTAACTGACACCGTTCCCGCAGAGCGTCTCGACTGATTCGGTGTGTAGATGCATGTGTTCTAACAAAGTTTTCAACACATTACCTGACACAGGAAGCGTATGTAAATCATACATTCTTACACAACTGTATTTATCCACGTTACTTGATAGATTATCGCGATATACTTAAATCTACATATCCAATTGTTGACAGTAAACATCCCCATAAAACTTAGTCCCTCATATATAAACAAGCATAAAAAAGATTTGAAGTAAAACTGGCGTCATTGACTAGTCCGAGTTATTTGTGATAACGCAGAGTGAGCCTTGATTATCATGTGATATATATATATATATATATATATATATATATATATATATATATATATATATATATATATATCATCGTGACTTAGATCCCTAGAGTTTTTCTTAAGACTCATCTGTATCACGAATTTCGACATTCTAGCCTGCGTGATGATATCGAAAATTTCCTATTTCAGTTTCGGTTTCTATAGATTTTTGCGTCGTGTTTGCTTCTGCCTGACCGTAGTATCGTTTAACCAGGACTTCCAGCGGTATAAGAACAGTATAAGTTAGATGTGCGGCGTCTTAATGAAAATATATATCTTTTGGCCATGTCTTTTATGAAAGATTTTTATATTTCTGAATTATTCCAAAAAATAAATCTTCAGGTTTTACTATATTTTCAATCCTATTTTCAAGAGTAAATATTTTATAAAGCCACAGTGAAATATCTTTTTAATCCTATGCTGTGGGGTTGATTTTATTTGTAACACGAATACAGAGAAAACGTTTCAGTAGTAATTAATGTAGCACGCTGAACTTACAAGTGTCTAGGAAATGTCATTGGCTACGGTAATTCTCAGTTTTTATACACTTGAACAGCGTGCGAATTGGAAACGCAAAAATGAGATAAAAATGGCAATTTAGTGTATCTATACTTGCAGCTATATACGGGAAAATTACGTTGACACATTGATTCTCGTTAGTTTATTAAGCAACACTGGGTTTGGGCAATTTGGAGTGGTGATTATTAGGAAGTACCAGACTTGAGTCTACCAGATTCTCAAGCATCACATATCGATTTTAGCTACATAGACCCTGTTAAGCAACTAGATCAAGCTCGTTGGTAGTAGAGTAACTTTTGCGCTAGATTGCTTGAATTAAGTAACTTTCAGCTCGTGGCATCAATCATATCTTAGATAATCTGATAATTTACCTGGTTCCAACTGAGAGTAGAGCATATAAGTCTCATTGTCTAATTGTAGTGCATATTGTGATGTAGTATTTAAATTGAATTGTGTATTTAAATGCAACATTTGAATACTTCATTTAAAACTGACGAGATATATCGTTCTTGTTCTTTATATTTCGTCACCGAGGAAAAATAAAAGATGATTCCCACAAGATAGGCTAGTGCAGTAGTCGTTTTTGAACTGAGCGAGGTCTACTAATGTAACCCCACCCCTTTGAAACTTGCAGAGACTTTACCGGCTGGAGATTTCGTCAAGTCTATTTTTAGACCGGATTGTGAAGCAGAGAAAAAGGGGGACACCGGGAGAGTTATCGCTTCCCACTTCCCTTTTTTTAACTGGACACTAGCGGAAGTCGCTTTTTTCGGCTTGGGCCGCCGACCTGTTAAAAGGTCTATTTCCTCGTCGGAGGAGGGGGGCGACTTCTTCCCTTCATGCGAAAAGGATATGGATATACAATTAACCATGCTCTAGTCCAGCACCTTACAGATGCTAAACTTCTGACCGACCATCGATATGGATTTAAACAAGCCCGTTCAACGGCAGACATCCTCACTGTAATCTCTGAACGCATATACCTTTCACTGGACAAAGCGGGAGAGGGCAGAGCGGTAGCTCTAGATATATCTAAGGCTTTTGACAGGGTATGGCATGAGGGTCTCCTCAGGAAGATTAGATCTTACGGTATCACTGGTAGAATACTTAACATAATTAAATCCTTCTTAGATAAGAGAAAAATCCAGGCTGTCCTCGACGGTCGTACATCTAAACAATATGATATAAATGCGGGAGTGCCCCAGGGATCTATCCTTGGACCTCTGCTGTTCCTGATATTCATAAATGACCTCCCCGACAAAATTGCCTCTGAGATGGGTATATATGCTGATGACACCACACTCTATAGCAGGCACGACAGGAAAACAAATGAACATATATCTAAAGTAATGGCAGAAACACTAGAGGATGCCCTCCAATCAGTAGTGGAATGGGGACAAAAATGGATGGTAACGTTCAATGCCACCAAGACAAAACTGGTCGCATTCAATAATTACAAGAAACCTTCTCTACCACCTATAGCAATGGCCAACGACTCTTTATCTGAGAGTACGTCTCTCAAGCTCCTTGGCCTAACGTTCACAGGAAACATGAGTTGGAACAATTACATCGAGGGCATTGCCAGGGCCGCTGCAAGGAAGGTGGGCTCTCTCTACCGTGCCAGAAAACTTCTAACACCCGAAAGTATCCTGTACCTCTATAAGGCTACTATTCGCCCATGTATGGAGTATTGCTGTCATGTTTGGGCCGGTGCATCTGCTACTAGTCTATCGCTCCTTGACAGGGTTCAAAAGAGAGTCGCAAATCTGATAGGCCCTAAACTGGCATCTAAACTTCAGCCTCTGTCCCATCGTCGAAACGTTGCAAGTATTATAATGGTGAATGCTCTGAAGAACTGCAAGCACTTGTGCCCCACGACGTGAACACCCTCGACAGATCCGACAAGCTGCAAAATCCCACCCCCACACTGTAGAGATCCCTAGATGTAAAAGATCTTTCTACTCCAGTAGTTTCTTCCCCAGAACAGCTAGACTTTGGAATTCCATTCCAGGTCACTGCTTCCCCAACTGTACTGACATGCATAAGTTCAAGTGCAACGTGAACCAACATCTCGCTGCCCTAATCCCTACATAGTACCCCAGTATATGTTTCCCCTGATAGTAGCCCCCTACACCAAAGTGGCAATGTGCCTTGTTTGGGGTGAAAATGTATAAAAAAAAAAAAAATACGAGACGCAGACGACGCGACCTTCTCCAGTCATGCGAGAGAGTGCGATGAATTTACTTCATCACGAAAGGGACAATGGCTTTTTCCCATCATGCGAAAGAGATATGGATGTGCCGAACGCACGGTGTGATATCTTATCCCTCATGAAAGTGACAGATATATAATGTGCGAGCAAGAAAAGAACACACGTGAGATGTCTATGTGAACGTTTTCCACACCAAAAGAATTATATTGGATTAACTGCGTCGGCGTCGAGTTGTGAAACTCTAGTAAAAGAAACAAAAAAGGGAAAACAAAAGAAACCTGTAAGTGCAAAGTCTTTGATTACTCCCTCAAAGGATTTTCGCACATTTCCATACGCGTAGATGTTCTCCTGATTCCATAATCTGTAATACATTTCGTTTTCTTTCGTTAAACCTTTTTTTTTCTTAAAGAAATCTATTTTTGAATCGTTTGAAAAAGTGTTTGTTATTTCGTTATTTTCTCGCATTTTTTATTGTGTTCGACCTTGCGTTTCCATCCACTTGCATCATTATTTTATTTTTGCTGGGTCACATATGCGATAAAATGAAAATACTTGGGTGTTTCCTTTCGCGTAAATTCCCTTGTCCCCCCTCCCTTTTGGGCAACGTGTTACAAGGATAAATAGTTTTCATTCTTCTCGGAAATTTCTTATCATGTCCATGCGTTATTTATTGCTTAAATCCCCACCTTTTATCGCACCTGTGCAACTATGTCTACAAACATAAATTAAAAAAAAATCATTTTTGTAATATGATTTTCTAACGGCTTATTATCTCCTATATCATATTTTAGTTGCATGAAATTTTTCTCTGGACTAAATGTCGTAGGTGTCTAACACCAGATGTCACATAAATATATCATTTCTAGAATATTAGTTATTTTCTTATGTAAATTTAGGACGCCATTATAGGCACATTTAACATTATATTTACTTCCTACGTTACATCATGGGAGCAACACTATCACAATCGCAACCACTTTTAAACGAAATTAGTTCATATTTTCCCCTCTAAATAGCAAGCCCTCTTACCGCTTCCAGTCATCACGAGGAGCTCTCCTATACTTTAGACAGTAATTTGGTTTAACCCTTTGTAACTAGATCATGAACTAATTGACAAACTAATCTTTCCCTTTTCAGTTACAAAAAAAATAAAATCTGACCACAATAGGTCCAACTAAATCATCTCTGGTTATTCCTATATTCAGGGACAATAGTATTAGAATGCTTAACTAATGCTAATGTACCATTCAAACATGATGTCTAAATGATATCTACTTGTGTCCCATGGGTAAATTGCTCGCTCGCCCGATTTGTACCATTAATCAGTAATTGCTTATACTTTTAACAAAAATAGTAATGTGTTTTAAGTTATTCATTTATATATACTTTATCTAAGGATGCGCGATTTTCTGGATTCTCTCGCTGTGTGTATTCTTCCCAACTCTATCTCTTTCTGTCTCTCGCTTCGAAGATAAAAAACATTTATTTTTCTCCCTCACGCTCGTTACCTCACCTAAAAAGTAACGTTTTTTGTAAACAATATTTTTCGCTTTTCTAAATCAACAAAACCAATTTGTGAAGACGAAAATAAATAATGATAAAATCTTGAAGAAAATGCAAAATAATTACATCTAACAATTGGCAGTTAAAATAAAACATTCATCTTTTATTAAAAAAATGTGTGATAAATAACTTACCAAATAAATATAGAAAAATAAATAAAACATTCATATTCAGTCACCGGATGTTGTTATTTTTATTTAGTGCATTTCAATTTTTTCGGTTAGTTTATTTATTTTGTAATTAGTCTGCGTCTGTTACTGCGCAGTGCTTAATCCGAGGATTGCCGATCGCTCCCGATCCACGATTGACGGGATATCCCGAGAATCTGGGTCAAATGTTGCAAATTACCTGTGTAGGTATTTTTAATTTTTGCCTTTATATTTCAATTGACAGACCGGCATGTGTTTGAAGGTTAGGTCATGTTTTAGTTACAATATTCAATTTTTACCAGCGATGACCTATGCTACAGTTTTAACGTAAATTTCATTATATAGGAAATTGAATTTGGTAGAATATTCTATTTAAATTTCTTTTCCGATCCGATTCTCGAGATTGAGCAAACGCTATTTTTTTTTTGTTAGGGTAAATTATGATACTAGGTCCACCTTTACATTTTTTTATAATGACTTGTATAAATCTTCGACTATCCTGATTAAGAAAATTTGATTCAAATTCTTTGGAGACAAGTACTTATAGAGATGTAAGGACCTGTATTATGCACTGTAATTAACTGGCTGCCAAGCTTGTACGCATGCGCGATAAACATGTCTACTTTTCTGCTATAGACACATCCATCCCCAATATTTTTTAGGATTTGTGTATGGGTATACTGACAACAGTTATTACTGTTAAATTTTGGAGCATTATTTTTCCATATCCTCCTTCTTTGACCAGACTAGACATTCCCAACATTTCCATCTAAAAACGACTCTAGGAGTAGACCACCTTCTTCAATAAAAAGGAGGTGGTCTACCTCTATAGCCGTTTTTAGATGGAAATGTTGGGAATGTCTAGTCCGGTCGCAGTTTTAAAGATGGGGAGTTTGGTGGAATCCATTCTGAAAGCCGTTCTTACCATCGGGACTTTGGAATGTTCATTTGTTTTTAACATTCAATAAGAGCGAAGTGAACAAAAGTCGTAATTGTTTTGCTTTACTTATTAAAATCAGACGACATAAAAACAGAATTT
>NC_136491.1:83853532-83858532 GCF_053919585.1 Euprymna scolopes
AATCCACTCTTAACTTTCCCCACTCTTTATCTATGCCTAAATCAAAACGTAGATTCTATGAACAAATCTTTCTTAAAACTTCACGCCTGTGGAACTGTTCCGTCTGCCTGCTTCCTTCCTGCATACAACTTGGATGTCTTCAAGTTCAACGTAAACAAATTCCTGATAAACCGCCCCCTTAAGTAGACACTTAAAATATCCACACTAACGTACTGTACTTATTAGGGCTGTGACAATATTCTTTCAAATATGCTCTATATTCTTTAAGAATATGCTCGAGAAATTTTTTTTCTTTTTTTACACGGGAATATTTTTTAAAAAGAAAATGCTTTTTTTGCATAGAAATATTCTTTTTAAAAATAATATACTGCTTTAAGACGGAATATTCTCTTTGGCTACCGAATATTTTTATAAATCGCATATTTTCACTGCACTTCAAGCGAATATATTTATGCTAGGTACCTTAGATTTACGTTTGTAACAATATTAACCCTTTCGAGTCCAATGGGCCGATATATCGGCCATGGGGATTTAAGGAAAAAGAAGACCTACGGATATTTCGGCCTTACTATAGTATTTTAATAAAACGGGTATAGTTGAGTAGTTGGTCATTTTGCAATGTTAGGGTCGAAAGGGTTATTTGTTTTTATAAATTATATTGATTTTGTAAAAGCTTCAGTTAATGCTGAAAACGCAAGAAAATATATAGAAAAAAACAAACTTATTTTTATGCTATTAATACTTCTAACAATTAACCACTATCAAGCTTAAACAAATATTTTATTCATTGCATTTTACAATTAAATGCGTTTTTAAGTTCTCAAAATTGAAACTTCTGCGGTTGTCTGCTAAAAAAACTCGTTCTACGTCGCATGAGACTACTGGGACATATTTCAAGCTGGCCATTTCTTCGGCACTTAAAACTTTTAAATGATCTATGCCATCCAAATTTCCTTCATTTTCAAAAGCCTTCCCATTAATAAGTGCATCAAGACGTTTTAAAGTAGCAAAATCTTTGTTCTTTGAAATGACATTCTTCAGCTTTTTACGAAATTGGGAGTCATCCATCTCAAGTGTCATTTCGACCTCTCTAATTCAATAGATTTTGAAAGACTTAGCCCTTTAGTCTCCAACTTTGCAATGTTTTTTTATTAAAATGGAAAAACTGTTGGCGATAAAGCCGAGATCAAATGGCAGCGATTCCTCATCCAACAGTTTTTTGGACTCCAATATACTTTGGGCCTCTGTTGAATCTAGAGGCATTATGACAGGAGTAATTTCGGGCAAATGTTTGGCGTAATAATGCGCTGCATCTAACCACGTACCCCATCTTGTTACAATGGGACTCGGTGGAAGGGACACTCCTGGGGCTAGTTCCCTGAACTTTTCGATCCGATTGGGTGTTTTTAAAAATATAATTTTTAAAGTTGAAATCAGTTTATTTACTTTTGGGTTCGACTGACCGACTAATTCCGCAACCCTGTGCAAGCCATGGGCCAAACAAGTAACGTGCACCATTTTCGGGTATAAAACCTGAAGAGCATTCATAGCTTTGGACATATGCAGCTGCATCAGTGGTTACAAGGAACACATTATTATAAAGGACTTGCTGCGGCCACAAAAACTGCAACGAATCGTTAAAGCAGCAATTGCATGATTAACTTTTGGCAGGCATGCAATATTTCCCATATAGCACTTGCTGCGTTCCTCTTCTACCCCAAGAATGCCAAACACAAAGCAAGCAATAAAACGCTGCTCCACATCAGTGGTTTCATCAATCGAGCCCCACAGTTTCATTCCAGCAGCTTTTTCTGAGCGACTTCACTTTTGCTTCGTACACTTCACTAACGTAATATTTTCTTAGTGTAGTCTGATTTGGAATATTTCTATGTGTGTACCTATGAAGAAAGTCTTTGAACACATTATTGCTCAGTTTATGAAACGGAATATCCGTTGCAATCAACGCTTTGCATAAGTCAGCGTTGAACAAATTATCTGTACTGGCTCCTAAATCAGTTGCTGCAGTAGAAACTTCGCCTAACGTTGCCGTGTAGGTCTTTTTTGCCAGATGTGCGTTGGTTTTTAAATGCTGCTTTATTAGAGATGTTTTACAACTTTTGATCTGTAAAAATAAAAATCAATTATTTAATGGTAATATATATACATTTAAAGGAAGGTTGGAAAAAGTTATTTGAAGCCGATTAACATTTATTAATTAACGTAAGTATATAAAATAAATTGTAAATTTCAACGTTCAATCAAAGTTTAATACAGCTAGATTTACCGTTATAGAATTTCAAAAACAAAACTTCTATAACAACGCCAATATATTAGTCAACTATATTGCAAAATTTATGTATTAAAGTTTGTTCCTACCTGGACATTGCAATATTTGCAGGTTAAGCAATTGCCAGTTAACTGGTAATCTTCAAATTCATCGGCATATCTTGCCATCCGTTCAGCAGGAGTGCTAATTATTTTCGGCATTTTTGTTTAGTTTTTTTAGATCTTATAAATTCGTCCTGGGTACTAACACAGGGACGAGATGTCTGTACATATTTATATATATCTGTTAGGATTATACCACGTTTAATTCATCTAAAAAAATGAATAAATTAAAAACTCTTATCCAAATATTTTCTTTCAGCATATTTTTGGCAAAACAAAACTTATTCCATAAATATTTTGCACATTCTTTTTTAAAAAGCATATTCTTTTTTTAAGGAATATGCTTTTCATCAAAAGAATATTCTCTAACCCAATATATGTAAAGAATTGTTTTTTATTAAAGACTATTCTTGGCATTGCCCTATTAATTAATGTATATACTGTTTATATACTGTGAACAATTGAACACTCTATGGAACTTAAATATTTTATTTATTGTATTTTATAATTAAATTAGTCTTGAAATTATCAAAATTAAAGCATCTTTGGTTGTCCGCTTAAATAGCCTTATAATGAAAAGAAAAACTCGTTCAAATCGTAGGAGATTACTGGACCATATTTAAACCAGGCTATTTTTTCGATACAAATTGTAGTTACAATCCTTTGGACACTACGGGGCCGATATATCGGCCCTGGAGACCTAGGGCAAAAAGGATACGCGGATATTTCGTCCCTAATATAATCCTCTAATATAATGACTCTCATTAGGAACCAAAGGTTATTGTAAATTCACAACTACGAAGGTTTTACCATGTTTAATTTAATTTATATAAAAAAGAAAACTTCGTAAAATTAAGACTCGTATGCAAATATATATTTCAACATATTTTAAGCACAAATTATTCCATAACTATTTTGCATATTCTTTTTTTTAAGAGAATAGGCTTTTTGTTAAGGAATATTCTTTAAAAAAAGAATGTTTTCTGTTAAAAGATTATTCTCTAAAGAAATATATGCAAAGAATATTATTTTGTAAAAGAATATGCTTGTCAAAGTCCTACTTAAAATAACCCTTACCCCTGAGTGGCTTCCGGCCTTGATATGTGGTGGCCACATTGTAATTATATATATATATATATATATATATATATATATATATATGGGGGTTGTGTATGAGTATGTACGGTGTATCTACAATTAAACATACGACCTGCCTTTCAAAAGAAACGGCTATTATCTTCGTGTTAATTATTTAGTTTATTTATGATAGTGTAATCTTTAATCATATATGTTGGTGTGTAGGTATTTTTTTTTCATTTTTTTTCCTTTGAAGATTGTAATGCTGAGTATGGGGCAGCCAAACCAGCTGCCAACATTACCCCGCTTTTTATTGAAACCAACCGAGAGCTCTTTTTATTATCCTCGTTGTTCCCTTAAGTGCAATTGTCTGGATCTCTTTTGCACTTGGTTCACCAGGAATATTAGTAAGGTAGGACTTCAGGTTCTTCTTCATGAGCCTGTAGCACCTACGAAAACTGGTATGATTGATATCTTCCTAAGATTCCAGTTTCTTTTCATATCGTACATGAGACCTTGGTATTTGGTCTGTTTCTCTCTTTGAGCTCTGTTAAGACCGCCATCATTAGGAACACTCTCTTCAATCAAGGTTGCAACTCTCTCTGACTTATTCCATATAACTATGTCAGGTTTCACAGCAGCATTTTCAAGGTAGGTGACTGTAGGGATTACGTGGTCGTAATGTATGGTATATAAGTCATTTCCAACTGTTCTTCAGGTTGATGTTCCCTGGACTTGCTGCTACACTGGATGTTTATTTTTTTACAGATGGTCCAGTGGAGGTTCTTGCATACTCCGTCATGTCTCGCTGTATAGTAGCCGCCCCCTAGAAGAACTTTGCAACTTGATATCAGATGACCAACACTTTCCAATTCTGTATGGCAGAACCTGCATTTAATGTCATTACTGATCCCTGCAATCTTCTTGAATGCATTGGTCATCAATCCCTTGTCTTGAGCAGCCATTAGGACCCTTACCGGATCGTGGTGGAGGGCTCCACTTTTTAGCCAGTCAAAGAAACCTTCTTTATCTATGTATTTCTGAGAGAGTTCCCCCTCAAAATTCTTTGCACGCTGATGTTGGTCCCATTCTTTAAGGTTCATCTATTCAAAGGTCTCGGTATATTTCTGCCGGCTCTTTCTTGCTATTTGTAGGTATGTGTATGTGCGTGTGTGTGTGTAATTACAGGTATGAACTTTTAAGAGGAAAGAGTATTATCGTCTAAAATAATATATAGTTATTGTTAGTTATTGATCTTACCTCATAATAGTGACGTAGCGATATAAAACCTTTCTATGAATCAATAAACCCCATATCTTGCTCTATTAATCATTGCATATCAACAAAGAACCTATAGTATTTTGTTGTAAAATCTAAGATGGGGTTCGCATTGTAATAAATCAGGAATTGGTTACAACAGATCGTATGAAAATGTTTTACGAAAAACATTTTTTTAAAAAAGATTGTATGCATTTTTTATCCGAGAAACATGTTTGAACAAACAATCAGATAATGATTGAATATATTAGATATAT
>NC_136491.1:83863532-83893532 GCF_053919585.1 Euprymna scolopes
GGTCAAAATCGGGGACAAATACAAAGAAAATTAATTTCTGGTGTCTCTACTAACTTTTCTGCATGGTAGTTAAGGAAATCTAGTATAAGGAAAGCTATTATACAGAAAGCCATTACGGTACATATGCACACTTTTTATATATTCATATGCACATAATGTAATGAACAGTACATAGGGCCAGCGCAAAGAGGGGCTGCACTCCGAGTATATATATATATATATATATATATATATATATATATATATATATATATATATATATATATATATAGAGAGAGAGAGAGAGAGAGAGAGAGAGAGAAAGATAGATAGATAGATGAGAGGAACGCATATATATAAGTTGTATATGTGTATATGTGAGTGTATTCCCATCAACAGCTTCACTGATAAGTGTCGAGAAGTTGACGATAATTGTCGATAATTATTAATAAGATGATCTGATGAAAGAAGAAACAGGCGATTTGGCTCAAAGTTTAGACCTTAAAGAGTTCAACATTAAATACATTTAAGAACTGTTACTAAAATACAAGACAAAAGGGCCAACATATAAAATCACCACTAGTTTGTTTGATATGAGAGGAGCCCGATCGAAATTAATGTTTTTTTGTTTCAAGCACTATTGCACCAGGATATTGAGATTTCAACTTTAATTTAATTTAAATCAATTATTAGCGCAGAAGGTCTAAGGACAGGTAGATGAAATTAACAGTTAGATTGAGGCGCCTTCCGAAGGAATGTTTCTGTTTAAAGCACAATTGATTCATAAAACTTGTTTTTTGCATTTTAAACATTTATTCACGCCATTATATATAAAGAAAAGTAAGTAGATTTTTTTTATAGTGCAATGTAGTTTACAATGTATTGTTGGCACAGTCACAGTGGTAAGCTTTGTAAAGCTTTCTCTCGATTCACAGGAATATATCCACAACGTTACCGGACGACCGAATGAACTATATGCGATTTCACTGATTTCCAGAGACAATGATGAAACGTTCATTGACAATCATTCAATCCCGGGCAACAAGGAGTGCCCCAGCTCTAATATATATATATATATATATATATATATATATAAATATATATATATATATAGATATATATGTAGAGAGAGAGAGAGAAAATAAAAAGGAACAAACCGTATTATGTGTTCACCAACGTTTCGTCTTTATTTCGAGACTTCCTACTACACACAAAAACGATTACATACATTTCTATTCACACCATAACAATAAAGTAAAAACAGGGATGATAATTGGTTTCTTCTTACGCGCTTTCAGAATTTGCAGTCCTGAATATCTGGACGAAGAATTCAAATACCTTACAAACATTTTGAAAACCTTGCAATATCCGACATATTTCATATTGAATGCTAAGAGAAAAGCCACACAAATATTTTCCAGAATAAATAATAATAAAAAATCATACACACCAGACCTTTCTCTCATAAACAGACATCTTCTTTTACCTACACACACCAATAATACAATAATCTATAACACACTAAACAAACTAAAAATTCCTATCGTACAAACCACATCACTTACTATAAGACATATATTAAAAACCACGAAACATCTCTATAACACACCAGTTTCCGATGGAGGTATATATACTATTCCTTGCCATAATTGCCATCATAAATACGTTGGTGAAACTCATCGTAAATTGGAAAAAAGGCTCAATGAACACAAAAGAGATATAAAAAATAGTAATTCTCTAAGTGCATTATTCTCTCATTCATTGCAACATAACCACACCTTTGATTTTAAACAAGCAAAAGTAGTTAAATTTATTTCAAATAAACCGCGCCGGAGACTCCTTGAATCTGCGCTTATCGCAATTTCAAGCACTATTAAACAACGTGGAGGTTTCTATAACATAGCGCCATTAATCAGTAAACTGTTATTAAAAGAACATTATTTAACTGTGGACACAGGTTAACTTTCTCACACCATTCAACACCCCCTGTAATAATTAACACATAATCTCAATCAATAAATTACATAAAAAACACTCATTTCATTCCTGTTACAAACTTATATTTAAATTTCAACAGATATATCTTTTTCCCCAATAAGAATATAAACTTGCGTTCATAGTTTCAAATTAAATTAACGACTATATGACGTCAATAAAATTTCCTTCTCTTTAACAGCGCCAACCCCCCTTCCTTTTTGAATTTCCAAAATCAACTTTCCGTTTCTCTTAAATAGAACTGCGTCACACTGTGCACGTGAAACTTTTTCTAATATTTTGTACTGGTATATTTTTTAGTTTCTTAATCTAATTCACCCAGAGGAAGTCTCGAAATAAAGACGAAACGTTGGTGAACACATAATACGGTTTGTTCCTTTTTTATTTTCTCTCTCTCTCTATATATATATACACACATATATATACACATATATATACACACATATATATAAATATATATATATAAATATATATATAAAATATACATATATATATATATATATATATATATATATATATATATATATATATAAATATATATACAGTCCTGGTCCAAATCATAAGGCCACTTAAGAAAGTAAGCGTTTACGCATATTATCGAATTTTTTATCAAACACATGGTTGGAACCATTGCTAAAAGGGAAAATATGATGGGAAAAATGAAATCTGCTTCGAAGTGAAATCAAAACCAAGACATAAGCATTATTCTAGAAATCTGAATCGAAATCCAATCATAATCTTGTCTTATTCGTTAGTACCTGACCTTAATCAATACGCATACATAATTGTTCTTTCTTAACTAACATAGAGGAAGGGCAGACAAACATTTTCACTTTATATATATATATATATATATATATATATATATATATATATATAGAGAGAGAGAGAGAGAGAGAGAGAGGGAGAGAGAGAGAGATATTGGATGCAATATATAATAATGATTTAAAACGTATGAAAAAAGACTCATGCTCTATCACCGGTAATCGAAACCAAAATGTTCAGTTCACGATTTATTTTGCATGAATGACTGAAAACTTGTTTACTGCAAGGCTTAAAATTAAAACATGAACCAATAGCTACTGCGTTATGCATTCGTAATTCCGGCATCCGACCTTCACCTGGAAATTTTCATTTTTTTTTTTAAATTTTCACACTTTTGCAGTGCTTTTTCCGGGCTAAAACCCAAAGAC
The DNA here is from genome assembly GCF_053919585.1 of Euprymna scolopes. Lineage (NCBI taxonomy): Eukaryota > Metazoa > Mollusca > Cephalopoda > Sepiida > Sepiolidae > Euprymna > Euprymna scolopes. The sequence goes on from NC_136491.1 coordinate 83,866,700, forward strand.
AAAGTTTTACATGGATTCAAATACCTTATATATAAAGTTTCATGTCTGTAGACCAAAAACTCTAGCAGGAACTAGGTAAAATTTGTTAAACAAAAAAAAAGAAGGAGGTAGGTGAAATTTGTTAAACAAAAATATATACGTATACATGAACATACATGGAAACAATGTTGTGTTTACTATAAACTTTTTTCCGAATAATTTTGCTAGTATAAATCATGTAGAATATCTGCATAAATATAATTATACGTAATAGTTTACTAAATATGAATATCTCTTTAGAAAACCGAAGCAACTAATAGGGAATTAATTAAACTGAATGTTTAAAAGAATATGCAAATGAGGTTGATCTTTTGGTAGTTAATGCAATTCCACAACCCATATATGAGAACATGATATTTTCTTTTTAAAAAAAGAGAAAAGAGGGTTTTAATATGAATATAAAAACACAAATAAAAAAACGAATTCATAGGAGTAATATATATATATATATATATATATATATACACATATTAAAAAGAGTGTAGCCATCAACAATTGAAAGATATTCGGATTTTGTCAGTTTTTAATATTTTAAATATTTTGATAACGCGTTTCAAGCCTTCTCTAGTTCTCTTAAAATATTTTTTATAAAGTTTCTTTTATAGTTCAAAGGTCGTAGTATTTATTTTTGCAAAACATTTTATCTCTGCAAGCACCGATAATTTTTTTTAACTCACATGTCCATCTGAGACTTTGGATTCTCAGTAGGCCAGGTCAATGCTTCAATCGGTTCGAGTAAAGTCTATATGGTGTTGAGTCTATTTGGTGAATAGTTTTATGAGTGTTTTTTTTTCCTTTTTGATGTGTGTGTTAGTTTTTTTTGTGTGTGTATGTATGCATGTATATATGTATAGATATGTGTATTTATATATATATATACATACATACACACATACATCCATATATATATATATATTTATGTTTAATGATTAAAGGTAAATTCTGTAGATTAAAGTGCATATAAATATATTTACCTTAAGAATTCATTGTTTGAAACAATGAATATATGGAGAAAATTTTTCATCAGAGAAAATGAAATGCAATTAGCAAAATGTTCAACTGTATATAAACAAATATTTTGCTTTTCAGCATGTATATTGAAAATGTAATTTAAAATTAATTTAGATGGTGCTATCTTATATATTGCTCTATTTTTATATATTGAGCTTTTTTGCCAGGATCGTCATGAAAGTATTACCTCAATGTAATATCTGAGGAAAATTCACTTGATATATAATCTGTGACGTATCTCATGTATATATATCTATCTTTATGTATATATATATATATATATATATATATATATATATATATATATATATATATAACAACGCAATCGACAAGACCATTAACGGTGAATGCTCTGATGAACTGCAAGCACTTGCACCTCCTCAACTTAAATACCCCTGACAAACTCAACAAGCAGCTAAATCCCACCCCTTCATAGTAGAGATCCCTAGATGTAAGAGAGCCTTCTACTCCAGTAGTTTCTTCCTCAGAACCGACTTTGGAATTCCCTTACGGGTCCCTGCTCCTCTAACTGCACTGAGATACAGAAGTTCAATGTAACGTGAACCGACATATTGCTGCCAAACTCCCTACATATACCCCTGTAGCTTATGCCCTTCATAGTAACACCCCACATCAAAGTGGCAATGTGCCTTGTTTGGGGTGAAAATATAATACCAAAATTTAATATATATTTATATATATATATATATATATATATATATATATGCGTACATGTATATGTAATTTAAAAAAAACATCTTTGTTTACTTAAGGATCATCTATTCCATAGAGAATCAAATAGATAAAGTTTGAAAGGGTCAACTCTTTCAACTTTGATTTCTGGCAGCCACATTTTCGCCTAAACACTCATTAGTAAGCTCGCTGCATGCCTACATATCCTTTATATAAAATTCGCTGAATAGTTGACTCCAATTTTTACCCCTCGTACATTTATTGTTGTGGGCTGATGTTAATTTAAAAATTTTAATCGATACCCTACGAACTTACATCTCAAATTGCCAGTTTGTAGACTACAACATTGGCGGAGAAGTTTGGTAGAGTTTTCAAAGGTAAAATCCTTGGCAGCTAAGCAGCCAAATTTCCGTCTAAAAACATATTAAAAAGATTTTCCCAAATCTCAATACGCTTTGTGTCAAGTCTCGAGTCTGTAGACTCAAAATTGACATAATGATTTAGTAGCAAAATATGCAGACACAGACAGACACACACACAATTTCACTTTTTATATATATAGTTACATGAATCTTATAGCTGTTATGCGTTTTGTAAACAGTTTTTAGAATAATCCAAAAAATGATAATAACCAAAAATGTTTTAATGTTTCTTTTAACAATTGCATAAAATACGTTACTTTGTAGCATCTACGATGATTGCACTTCGATTTTATTTTACATGTAAAAATTGTTTGGAATATTATGTTAAATATTCATATTAAATACACTTTTTAATATGCGAAATTATGAAAGAAGTACACAAATCGCAGATACGAATGTGAGGTTTTTTGTTAAATTGGTTGTCTGCTCAGTAAAATTAATAAACAACTTATGTAAATGTATGGATGGCAGTAATTGTAGTAATCTATGTTGTGTTAATATGTAAATAAAGTTTTGCTTATGTATGAACATTACCATATAGACCATTGAAAAATTCTACAGATAAAAACAACGAATATAGTTCTTTAATTTAGCGTGTATTGTTAACAATGTAAATTTCTGTCTCCACAAACTAATTTCAGCTTGAGCAAGTCCAGTGGTAGTAAAAATGTACAGCTGGCACTTCTATTGTTATTTCACTATTCAGCTCATTGTAAGGAATAATCAGAAACTAAAAAGAAGCAACTCATCTGCAGTAATTTATGCTTGGGAACGCATAGAATCGTTTCAACGACGCATTGCTGTTTATAAATGATTAAAATTCAAAAGTCCTATTGTGAGGGGCACTCACAATTTAAAATATGTGTCCTACCATGGGGGATTGACATGAGTAAATATTGGTTGTTTATGGATTTGAAATAACTGACAAAAACGTATTGTAGGCGGTATCATCAAATAAATTAGAAAAAATTAAATCAAATATGAGAAAAATATTAATTCTCAGAGTGTGCAGAGAAAAGCGTAGTAGATGTTAAAGGCATAATTATTTTACAGATAGATTATTGTACAGTTAATATGCGAAATTTCTATATCTATAATTGTCATCTGAAAACGGTACATATGTTTTTTGACTAATTCGTGCAAAAAGTGTTTACTATCATTGGGCACTAAATTTCTACAGCTTTCGCTTCCACAATCACCACAAAACTTCATTAAATCCTCGGAGCAACTTACGTAAATCATGAGATTATTTCTGATTATATATAAAAGGCACTGCTCGTTCCTTTTAGTGTGTGTTCGTTTCTCATGGATTCCGAGTGGTTTTAATTTTCACCCAAGTGAAGGGTTTGGGAGTCTTCTTAAAGATGATATTATATCGACAAAGCTTCGATATATTATAAAGGAAGATAGTCAGACCCTGATGAAAATTAATACCAGTATACAGCTTAGCATCACATTGTTTCTGAGTAATTTTAGTACTACACAATCAGAAAGTCCAGGTATGCACACTGATCATCACAAAATGACTAATACACTTGACTTCTTATTTTAAAAATAAGCGGCCAAGTTTGTTTTAGGATAGAAATAAACAGATCGTGCGAAAAATGGTCCAGATAGTAAAATCGGATCAAATGAGATGTACTTGAGAATGACGATAATCCCAGTCCCACCAAAAACTATATTGCTGTCAGACCAAAAGTAAAATAAAATCCACTCGTTGTGTGGGATCATATATCCATAAATCAAAGAATAAAATGAAACAGTACTAACATACTTAGCAAAGGCTATAGGATTTAGCTGTGCTCTAAGAGAACCTTGAGGCTATAGGATTAAACTGTTCTCTAAGAGAACCTTGAACTTGCGCGTTATGTCCATGTAACGTATCCATAGCTAACTTTATATGTGCATAACTCGCAACATGTTACAATCTATGGTTGAATTCTTTCGAATTTTATGTTTATCCATGGCATTTATATCAACTTTTAACTTAAACTATGATTGTATAAATAATAAAAACATCCAGCCTATGCAATCCCTTCAGATAGGTCGTCTATAACACGTATCAATGATCAGAGTCGCAAGAAACGACTTTAATTGTAAAGGATTCCACAGATGTGCGACAGTTTTGTTCTCGTGCACACGCCAAACGGTTAGGACTGATGGGAGTCGTTACATCATTAAACTAGTACAAACCAATTGTAGCTACTTATTATATAAAAAGTTTTTTTTTATCGCTTTTTTTTCTTCTTTACCTTATTCTAACAGGTTAACTTCAGGCACTAAAGACTTGTTGTAACTGAAAATGTTATGCTCTCATCTTCATGTTAGAGAGTATCCAGGATTGTTAACGCATCAACTTAGCGTTTGTTTGTATCAAAATCCAATCCGCTCTAAAAGTGATATTTCTAAAATATCATTTTACAAAGAAAGTTTCGGAGTGAAACTTACTACTCAGCAAATAATTGCGAATTCACTGTTCAATGCCCATCGACTATCCAATATTAACAAATATGTTCGGTTTGTTATACGACATAACCAATTCCTATACACTAACGTACCAAGCAAACGGAGTTGTTAAGCCTGGCATTGTTATATATGATAAAATCGAGAATAAAACAAACTCAGCAGCAGTTAATGTCCGTAGCAGAAGTCAGATTAACATAATTTACAAGGAAGAGATGAAACAATGCAAAGGTCTTATGCATTACATGTAAAGAAACTGGAAGCTATGGCTTATCGCAATAATTCTAGTAACAATAGAAGCAAAAAATAATCTTTGAATTTAAAAAAAAATTCTCTGGAAATATACTCGTCGAACAAAGTGCTAGAGGTACACAGATCTCCTCTTAATGGAATGGTTAGAATATTAATTTAGATGTCCCGGGGGTAATTAGTGGATAACTCATCTACAGCTTGTAAAATGATTTTAAAAAATAACTAATACGTTAATTAGGTTTACGATTGATCTGTAAGTAAATCGGTTTATATATCGATTTATCGACTATATAAAAGGCTATATGTCTGTCTTTCTGTCTGTCTCTTCCCATATTTTCAAACGCTATATCAACTGAAGCTGAATGTCGCAGAACGGCGCCACGGGCCTCAAATGGTAGGATTTTTTACAGATCGTTATTTAGTAGATCTTTAGCCGGTCAAAATAGTTTTTCAGGAATCAAAATGAGTAAAAATTGAAAAAAAAAGTCGTTATACATCTGTACATTCATTTTAGTTTATTTTTTGATTTTTTAATCAGATCACATGCGGGTTGTGTGGGTATAGTCGAAAACTCAAGTTTTGAATGCTATAGTTTCGGTTGCGATCTAACTAATGACAGCCAAATACTATTTTTTTTTTACTTTTGGATCACAACTCTATGATAATATATACGAAATCAGGAAAAAATTAAAATAGCATATTTAAGCGTTCCTCTCCATGCTGCAAGTTAAACACTAATTCTTAGTGTATCAAAACAATTGCATTAACTGCATTTCTGACTATTTTAAGAATTGTTAAAAGTATTGATTATTCACACCTGTCGCATGATTACAAATTCGAATATGGTTATATATTTGGTGGAATATTCCCAAACTACTATATATATGCTTAGTTATCAAATATTATAATTTCTTCTCCAGAATTAAAACTTATATATTAGTTTGAACCGTAGCACAGATATCCGTTTATTCCACATTACAACAAATAAACTTAATTATTTGAAGCAAATTTATATGACCGTATACAAAAAGTGACAATTACAAATGCGATATTATCGCCTTAGTCAACTATTAAGAACTATTAACTTGTCAATTCTTTATGAACGCGATTGCACTAGCCTGTCGAACCGTTTTAATTAACAACAATTTAACGGCCATTAGTCAGGCGCTGGAGTCATCAATATGATTTCAATGAAGACTACTCGAGAGTCTAGTATTGTCTGACACATTCTTATAATCTGTTCCATTATTTATGAATATCGACAGCACTTCCACGCCGGTACTTTACCTTAGATAACAGGTCGTAATAATGTTCATTACGAGTTGGTTTCGTCTCAACACAATATAGAAACTTTCACTAAGACGATTCACATAAAATCAAATGATTTAACAAAAGGGATGCGACAAAATTGTAATTCTCTACTCTATGCATTAATATTATTATTAATTAACATTAGTCCCAGCGACAAAAGAGTAGGGCACAAAATGTTTTAAATAATAATAATAATAATAATAATAATAATAATAATAACAACAACAAAGAATTTGCTGGCGAGGACTACTATTGACCGTAATCAGTTATTTTATTTTATTTTTTTTACACAGTGATCACCACTTATCAAGGACCGGGAGTCACTCAGGGATAAGGGTTATTGCAAGTACATTACGTTAGTGTGGAGATGTGATGAAGTGTTTACTTAAGGGGGCGGTTCATTAGGAATTTGTTAACGTTGGACTTGAACACATCCAAGTTGTAGTCGGGTGGGAAGCAGGCAGACGGAACAGAGTTCCACAGGCGTGAAGTTCTAAGGAAGAAGCTTTGTTCATGGAATTCGCGTTTTGATTTAGGCACAGATGTAGAGTGGGGAAAATTTTTCACAGTGGATTCAGCTAGACGGGTGCTTTTCGTGAAAGATTGGCGAGGGGGTACCAGAGATTGGAGTTCAGACTGCCATGGAAATAACGATAAATCAAGGATAGGCTCGCAACGTCTCTTCTGTGGGAGAGATGTTGCAGGGTAGAGAAAAGGGCATCCCCCACTAAGCCACGAAGTCTATTTTGTACTCTGTCAAGACAGGATAGGCTGTTTTTAGCAGCTCCTGCCCAGATATGGCAACAGTATTCCATCCTTGGACGTACTTGGCTTTTATATAGATAGAGAATTTCATCAGTAGTGAGATATCTTCTGGAGCTGTAGAAGGATCCCACCATCTTTCCAGCGACCTTAGAAATTTTGATCCCTATTTTTTTCGTTATGTTAATGAAACCTATATGAAATATCTTCCTTATTTTATTTTAAAGATTTTCTATTCTGAAAGAAGTTTAAAAAATTAATCTAAAAAAGTTATTTTAAAGTTTTTGTCAACAAAATTCAGATTTCTTCATTACTCAGGCCTGTATTACAAAGAGGGAGTTGCAAAAATGAGTTGTGGTGTGAGGAGAAATACAAACTGAAACAGAGAGAATATGCAGACCTGTAATAATACAAAGAGGATGTTGCAAAATGAGTTGTGGTCAGAGGAGAAATACAAACTGAAATATTTTAAAATAATATCTAAAAAAGATAAGATTCAAGTTAGAAAAGCATTTCATCCAAGGCATGAAAATTGTAAAACAAACTGCTTTTACTATAGGCTTTAAAAATAAAGGTACAAGATTCAATTTGAAATTTCTTTTTCTTCAAAGTGCACTTTTATAAATGTTACAAAGTATGGTATAAAAAATTAATTTAAACTGAATTAAATAATTAACTTGGATTTATTTTATGTAATATACGTTTTGTTGCACTTTAAAAACATTATCTTTCATCTGGCAATTAATGATATATATTAAAAATTTCAATTCTTTTTTATCAAAACGTTAAACAGAATTTACATTACATAAAAAATCCAAAGTAATTTTTTGATTCAATTTAAATTTAATTTTTATACGTTACTTTGTAAAATTTTTAAAAGTGCACTTTGAAGATAAATAAATCGCAAATTGAATATTGTATCTTTATTTTTAAAGCCTATAGTAAAACATTCTGCTTAATAATTTCCATGCATTGGATGAAATGCTCTTCTAAATTGTAACTATATTATTATATATTAATATTATATACATTAATATAATTAATTAATATTATATATTAATCAGTGGCGTATTTGTTATTTTGTGTTTCAGACATACATCTCTTTCTGAATGAGTCTCACTTAATTATAATGAACTTCAATGACTTATATATGAATGACATATATCTAAATGACTCACATGTAAATATGCAATAATTTTTCTTAAGTTTTTATTTCGGTGTCGAATATAGCTGAAGGAACTCAAGTTATATGTGTGTGTGTGTGTGTGTGTGTGTGTGTGTATGCATATATCATCGTATAACGATTAGATCAATCTCTGACCGACGTAAATTAACATTTAAAATTAACATGTTTAAATTCAATGTTATTTAACGCGGTTAATGGTAGCCGAATGGATTAGGTCTTCGCTAAACCGAGCCAGAGATGTCTCGTGATGCGGGGTTTGAATCGTTCGACTTGTATTAATCGTGAAACCCTGCACTGAAGATTCCCGAAATGATGAAACACTAGTGTATGTAGGTATTTAATAAGTATTATAGTAAAAAAAAATAATGACAGCCCCTTTACGAAATTCGTTTCTTATTGTTGAGCACTTTAAGTTGAATTAAAAGTCGCTCAACTTAGCTCTTATACATAGATCGTCATATAACGATTAGATCACTCTATGACTGACGTAAATGAACATTTAAAATTAAAATGTTTAAATTCAACGTTATTTTACGCGGTTAATGGTAGCCGAATGGATTAGGTCTTCGCTAAACCGAGCTAGAGATGTCTCGTGATGCGGGGTTCGAATCGCTAGACTGGTATTAATTGTGACACCCTGCACTGAAGATTCCCTAAAGGATGAAACACTAGTGTATGTAGCTATTTAATAATTATTATAGTAAGAAAATAATTATATATATATATGTATATATGTATATATATATATATATATATATATATATAAGAATATATATTCTTCATTAGTTTAGTTTTTCGGATTCAATTCAAGCTGATGCTCCCAAGTCATGTGGATATATGTGTCGTATTTTTAAAATGTCAATTTTATAATATATACGAATTGATATAAAGTCGACTCTATAATAGTATATTAAAAATATGCATGAAGTGAAATATAATATTCAAGTGTATTTTACGACCAGACTACGACGGAAGTTCTGCTAGCTTACATATATACCTTTGCAATAGAGAACTTAAATAATATTAGAGCGTCTCCATTTAGGCGTAACATCAATAGAATACAACATCAATATATTACATATAAAATAGTCCGCTACGGAAATTCCACAGGACCCACTAATAAATGCATCATTAGAATAGGATGAACAGAGAGACATTTAAATAGGTAAATAATTCAATTATTTTCATCTGACAGAAATACGGCTTGCTTAATGATAGGAGTAGAGTTACTTCCTAAGTTAAACCTCTACCCACGGCTTCAAAAAATTTCCTTAAATTAATAACATAAAATTTGGTGCTATTTACCATTAATCATCATCAATAGTAATACCTTATTCAGCTTCGCTAATATATTAGTTCCGTCCGTTGTATTATTTATTTACGTAATTAATTATTAAAGCTTAATTCTAAATGCATTAACCGAAGTAATGAATTATCTCAAATTCATTCCGAGTGTAGCAGTTAAACGTTGTTTGTATTATTATTCTTATTATCGCTTCGACCGTTATATGTTGACCACCCCCTTAATTGAAAAAAAAACCTGATGTCGCTAAAAAGTCAAACTCTACCCACATTCTGATTGGATGAGGAAAATGCATGGCACATTCGAATTGGATAAAAGCAATCTCGTTAACCAACCCCAAAATGAAAACAATATGGCGGTTTTACCTTTAAGTTCAAACGTCATTTCTCACAAAAATTATCACTACAGAACTGTCAAATTTACAGATAAAATATTTGGTTACAGTTTTTATGTATTTGCCAACGTTTAATTATATAAACTTTATTTTAAGCCGTGCAATATTTGTTGTCTATACAAAACAATAGCAGTTGTTCTACTCTATGGATTTTCGTATTTTGTTTTCATATTACTATTTTTTTAAACGACATATTTAAAATATTGATTTGTTCTATCTTCACATGCAACTATTTTTCACGTTTTTTTTTTTTACAATAAACGCGTATTTTCATATTTTAAGGTGCTTTTAAATATAGAATTTACGGTTTAAAAATATGCCTTAAATATGTTCACTATACGAATCACAAGGAGTCAACAAACATTCTCTAAGTGAATTCAAGTTGATACTATCAACTTCTTTTGATTTGTCGTGAAAAGAAATCCAATTAAAAAACGAGGTCGCCCCTCTTCTTCAGGTGTCGATTAATAGTATTTTCAGACGAAACTTTCAGAGCAGGATGTGAGGGCAGACGCCATTGGCCCTCTCTCAGAAGTGCCTGATAAAAGGGTTACTTGCAAGTTTTCATATATGAAGGAAAATCTTCATGTTCTGTACTAAATGTAAAGTCTATTTGTGCTATGAGAAGAATTGTAATTGCTTTGTTAGATTTCATGCTGAATAAATTGTTTTTTTAGAGTAAGTTTCAATTTTTCAGCTCAATGTAAAGCGAATTGAAATATTTTCTAGACTTATAGATTCTATTTTTTTTTAAAAACAAATCGAAAATAATTTATAGTAAAAATGAATGCAGTTAGTTAATATTGCAAACGGTAGTCATTTTCTATTTCGCTTCGTGCCCAAATATACCATTTTCTCCTATTTCACTTTTGTATCATATGACGTGTAGAACCATACAGTTCTCTTTCATCATTATTAATAAAACACTAAGCAAAAATCATGCTCCGCTTGTTTACATAGATTTTCTAGATTGGAGAATATTGTTAGATTGATGAAAAATAGCAAAACAATGTTTTAATTTTTTTCAAACAAAAATTGAGCGCTAAAGAGGTAAGGGATCAATGTGGCTTCAAGAATAACAATTCAAAATAAATTCAGAAAGTTCTCTGATTAGTCGAAAATATAATTATTTGTTTACATACACATACGTTATGGCACAAACGGGTAATCACTTCATTTGGTACACCGAAGTGTAAATATGTGCTCCTATATATACTCTTAGCTTGATAAGAAAATTATAGCGGAATTTTAAATTTTGATTTCAAATGATGGATTTTCAAATAAATTTTCATTATAATAATATCATACAATATTGAAAAAAAATAATTTTGTAGCGGAAGCGAAAATCTTGAAGCTGATGAGCGTTATAGTCGAATATTGGATGTTGACTACGATAAATTAAGAGGCTTAGACGAAACCAATCTATGCACACCTGTTCGAGTACTTTCTTTTACATCCGACGTAACGTATGCGACGATTTCCAATCACTTGGGAGGGATCGGAAAAACTGAAAGATCTTGATAAATCAGTGCCTAACGAATTGAACTACAATAAAAGATAAAGCCGTCAGGAAGTGGTCTCACATTTTTTACGACAACCGACGACGCTCAGCTCAGTGTTTAAACTCCGACGATGCTCTTCGACACTTCTGAAAAGTGCACCAAAAGAACGTCATGCTAATTGTTTGTATGTGACCGGCACCATCCAATACATTTTTTCTGAATCCAGGTGAACCCATTATAAATAGGAAACATTGTAAAAAATGGATGAAATCCATCAGAAACTTCGACAACAACACCCAGAATTAGTCAACCGAAAAGACACAATTTTACTCCACGCCAATTCCCGTATGCCTACATGACCGACCTTGCAGAAGGTTAACAAATTGGGCTACGAATCTCTCCCTCATCTGCCACACTCCCTGCTCGCTCACCTAGTGACTACAATTGAAAAAAAACGTAAGCGATATACAAAACAACTTAAGAGACTTCATCGCCATCAGAATGCAAGATTTGTACGTTACTGATATAAAACCCTTGTTTCCGTTGGCAAAAGTGTGTTGATTTCGATGATGCTTATTTCGACCAATAAATGTTTGTTTGGAACCGAGATATATTCATCGGAGTTTAAAAGATGGACACCGCAATCTTTGATTTTTAAAAAAAAAATCTCTTGGAAATATGTTCGTCGAAAAATGTGCTAGAGTACACAGATCTTCTCTTATTGGAATGGTTAGAATATTAATATAGATATGCCGGAGATAATGCCAGGGATCGTGGATACCCCATCTACAGCTTGTACAACATGATTTAAAAAATAACTAATAAGTTAATTAGGTTTACGATTGATCTGTAAGTAAATCGGTTTATGCCGATTTATCGACTATATAAAAGGCTATTTCTCTCTCTCTCTCTCTCTCTCTCTCTTCATATTTTTTACCGCTTTCTCTACGAAGACTGAAAGTCACAGAACGGCACTACGGGCTTCACATGGTTGACTTTTTTTACAGACCGTTATTTAGTTGATCTTTAGCCGGTCGAAATAGTTTTTCAGGAATCAAAATGAGTAACAATTGAATAAAAATAGTTATACATTTGTACCTTCATTTTAGTTTATTTATTTTTATTTTTTAATCAGATCACATGCAGGTTGTATGGGTATAGTCGTAAAGTCACAAGTTTTGAATGCTATAGTTTCTGTTGCGATTCTAGCTAATGGCAAACATATTCATCTGAGTTCAAAAGATGAAAACTGCAACAACTTTGTCCACTTGATAGAAGCAAGTGACCATGCTGAGAAAAAGTGAGATCGTAAATATGATTAGTCAACTACGAATGTGGACTTACGTGGTTTAAAATTGAGTCAAGAATCAAAAGTAAAACGGATTTTTGATTAACAATTATCACAAACTGGTAGATTCCGTCGAACTATGTTTTGATGAAGCTTATATTTTTTTCTGCGGAACAAAAAGTATTTATTTGGATAGGAAAATCGATACAACGCAGCAAATATGACTTCATTAGCATTTCTATGAACCCAGTGTCCATTTATCTTTAATATAGCATTAACTTACCGATATAAATATATAATTAATAATAAATATTCAGGAAGTAATAATGTACTACATAGTTTAATACAAATAATGAATCACCTTCTAAGTACCCACAGTTTTTTGCTTAAGTGGTCAACCTTGTGATATTTTGAAAATTTAATTTCGTAAACTACGACATATCTGCTACAGTAATGTTGCCTGATAAATGAAACTAATACATTTCTGCTGTTCTATATTTACCAAGAAATTTACATATTGTTAGTCTCGTGGGCAGAGACTGTGTCAGTTATATGGTAATTTCCGTAGCCAACAGCAGAAAGCTATTTTAAATATGTTGACAGATACATTGCTGAATATTAGATAATAGTTGAATGTGGATAAAGTGAGAAAAGGATAGTTTGATATAGACATACAAATTATTAGAATAGAGGGAAACATACTTTTCCTACACATCTCAATCACATACATAATAATAATAATAATAATAATAATATATATATATATATATATATATATATTCTATGACATAATATATATATATATATTTATATATATATATATATATATATATATATATATATATATATATATATATTCTATAACATTTGATTGAGGTATGTGCGAAAAATTTGTTTCGTCATATATATATATATATATATATATACATATATATATATATAATCTACCTAACTATTCGCCCATCAATGTATCTACAAATAAATAAACGAAACCTTGACTGTTGGGGTGTGCGTAAGTTTCTTATAAATTCCGCATCGTCTAGGCTGATTTTTATGAAATTATACAATACTGTATTTCATGTATCTGGCAGTGTTCATAGACATGTCTCGCGTCGGAATGCCTTGGATAAGTATGGGGAAAGGATAAGCGATAAAATTCAATTAAAGAAGAAAAAATAATTTTGAATAAACACTTATACGGCTTATAATCATAAGAACTTAATTAGCACACAAAGAGAAATAACAGGCGTATGAAATTCACAATGACATGAGTGCGCTCGAAATGTATGTTACTGTTTAAAACACAATATATTCGTGGCACTTGACTTTTAAATATCTTCAGCTAAAATTTAAACCATTATCACCGCACATGCTGAAAGACAGACATCAATCAACAATCGATCGTGTTATATTATAGTCATTTGTTCGCTATAAATTTTCTGATTAGACCGCAATTGAACCATTGGTCTAGACATTTGCATTTCAAAGTATAGGTCAGGCCGTTATATAAATTAAGTATTTAAAAAAAATTGATAGCAGGTTCTTTAGAGTGCAAGTTACATAGCGATGTACTCTAGACTGTCACTGCGAGTAGACATGGAAAACTTTTTTTCGATGGACTGTGCAGGGCTCTTTAGAGAAGTTAATCAAGTTATTTGATTGAAAAAATGGGTGATTTCATCGATTGCGATGACCATAAAAGTACTGAAAGTGTAAACTATTCGTTAATCATTATCCAAGTCAGGCCAAGGTCGAGTGCATATATATATATATATATATATATATATATATATATATATATATATATATATATATATATATATGTGTGTGTGTGTGTGTGGGTGTGTGTGTGTGTGTGTGCTTTAATATTATATATTAGCTTTGAGATTTGAGACAGCTGAAACAAATCATTAGGTTTTTTTGACTGCCTCGAGAAACGAATGTTTTTTTTTCTCTATAGCTATGTATACGTATAACTTTGCTTTGGCATACTTGGCTACGTTCAAACGCGAGTGTTGTTGTTTTTCAACGCTTTTTTTTTGCGTTATTCTTCCTTTGTGATTGGAGCCCATCTATACGCCGAATATGACATCTCGTACGAAAATAGGAACATTTATGAATATATTCATTATTTTTGTGTTTCTCTTCAATTATGTTTATTCTAGTGTTGCAAGAAAAGGTATAATGGTAGTCTAATGCATACAACGAACAATTCGTGTTTAGCATTTAATAGAATACACAGGTTACATATTTTTATTCATTTTTCGTATCTTAAAACATATCATGAATTATATATATATATATATATATATATACTATTTTAATATGTGATAATTTACAATTCAGTTAATTATATTCGCTAAGTTAAATGTACATTTTAAATGCTGAATATATTGACACAACTGTGTGTAGTTACTGTTCCCTCTTTTTTCTGTAAATGAAAGCTTGTGTCTAATAGCCTTTATTCTCATTAAACTGTGTGTTAATTTTTTATCGGTTGGATAACGAATGAAGTATATGGTGCTAGGGTTAGGGTTAGTATAACTGGCTTCTTCCCTGGAAATTATTATATGCCATTTGTCCACGGGGCACTGTTCTCGAGTGTTAGCTTCTTCTCTTCATTGTAGTTAGGGTATGTTTACATAATATGTTCAAGTTCAGCTTGTTTCTGCCCACTCACTATTTAAAACATGCAATACGAGCAAAAATTGTGATTGCTATATATATATATATATATATATATATATATATATATATATATATATATATACCGTTAACCTCAATGCCTTGTAATTTTTTTTATCCACATATATTTTGATTTATATTATATCATTTTGCGACAGACATTATTCTAGTGTTTTTTCATAATAAACACGCTGTTTTATATAAAAGAACTCAAAGGAAGTGAATTAGCATTTACGTTCATATACGTATACAAACGAAAATTTTCCTTTCAAAAAATACTAACAGTGCAAGTCATAGTTTTAAAAATGGAAAAACGCATTTCTCTATACAGATTAATAGGAATTGTATATATCCTCACACCATATGAAATATTTATTATATTTTTACATGGCTATATATAAATTATGTTAAGCCTGATTTCGTTGTATATCGAGTTGAAATGTGGACGACTATCTCCTATTGTTGTGACATACATTAAATAAGTGCCAAAAAGGCAAAAACAACCCTCTCATGCAGTAATATAAAAAGTGATGAATTAAGAGAGTGATTTATAGAGTGTGTTCCCTCGAATGCAGATAAAATTATAATAAAATGTTCGCAGAAATGTGATACTTGTTTTATGTTGATTATGATTAACACATATTTGACTGGTTATGTCCAGATAAAGTTAACATGGCGAGCGGTATCCGGCAACATAACACTGCAATGATAATAAAAAGCTAAGGAAAATTGCCTTTTAAGTACAGCACCCCTTTGGTAACTATTATTGTTGTGTCTACATCACATTTTCTAGTGTTTATGCCTGCTTGGTTATATGAATTCTAAAAGATATCATTATTTAATATGAATATATTCCACACATCTAGTATATGTCGATAGGGGTTTAACATGATGCAGCAGAATATACTTTTATAGGAATACTTAACGCATGCACACTCGATGAATTATACAGAAACTGATAGCATATCAAGCTTGCAAGATCTGTGGAGATTTAAGAACTTATACGCAGTTAATGCGACCTATTTAAGCATAATAACTTTCACAAACCTCTAAATATTCTACTCAACTAATCAATGTAAGTGGTTTACTATAAGAACAATTAGTTATATTAAACTAATGTTACTAAACTACTCTAGTGATAATAAAAACATGCGTATTCAAGTAGTCCTAAATATTCTTATTGTGCTGTAGAGTTATCTTTTCCTGGATAGGTGAGTACGCTGTAAAATATACAAAACAGAATACTGAAACTGACATTAACAACGTAACGATTAACGGTAATTATTCAAGTAAGAGCTACGTAGGCCTATAAAATACTTGATTGCAAAATATGCGCCCGCAGAAAAGGCATAACGGAATAGTTCGAAGTATATCTACGTTTACAGAATGGATAGACGTTATTTGGTTGTGCATAGAACAGCTGTGAGAGAATATTTAATCAAAACTGGACCCGGGATAACATGGAAGGTCATTATCAGAATAGGCTTCGACTGGTTAGATCCCTCTACAAAGTTCAACTATTTTGAACACTAGGTCTATTTAGTGTCTCCTCTCTCTTCCCCCCTCTTCCTAGCTTTCTATCACACATTCCACGTAAAGTTTTTTTTCTTTTAATCTTTATTGATCATTCAAGACAGTCTTTCTGTATTTTTTTCTTATTTTCGACTATTTTTATTTCTTGTATATATTGTTAGGTTTTACTGCTGCATTCGATCTTCATCTTTTTACGGATCGCCGAGTGTAGATATATGCACACCCACTTGTGCCGAGTTGTATAGTAGCCATCAGTCAGCAGAACCTTACAGATAAACGTGTGGCATAATCTGCACTTGCTGTGATAGCTTAGATCACGCATTTTCTTAAAAGTATTAGTCAATCAGGCTATAATGTTGGGCAGCAATTATAATTCAATCTTGATAGTCTTGGAGTGGACATCTTGCCAGTAAATCTTTAGGGGATTCTTCTGGGTGAATTACCCCAGAAGCTACTTGGGAAATGTGCTGCTATATGATTGCTGTTTCCAATATCTATGGTAGGTTAATCTGTTAGTTTTTCTACGCTTTCGACAATACTTTTTAGAGATTTCGGCTTCCTTATTTAGTGCAAGTCTTCACAAAACAATATGGTGCCGTTTATTTATTTTTCTTTGATTATTTCTCAGTTCACTTTTTTTTTACACAGTGGTCACCACTTATGAAGGCCCGGAAGCCACTCAGGGATAAGGGTTATTGCAAGCACATTACGTTAGTGTGGAGATTTGATAAAGTGTTTACTTAAGGGGGCGGTTCATTAGGAATTTGTTAACGTTGGACTTGAACACATCCAAATTGTAGTCAGGTGGGAAGCAGGCAGACGGAACAGAGTTCCACAGGCGTGCAGTTCTAAGAAAGAAGCTTTGTTCATGGAATCCACGTTTTGATTTAGGCACAGATAAAGAGTGGGGAAAATTTTTCACAGTGGATTGGGCTAGACGGCTGTTTTTCGTGAAAGATTGGCGAGGGGGACCAGAGATAAGACTTCAGACGAGCACCTGCTATGGAAATAACGATAAAACAAGGATAGGCTCGCAACGTCTCTTCTGTAGGAGATAGGTTGCAGGGTAGAGAAAAGGGCATCCCCCACTAAGCCACGAAGTCTATTTTGTACTCTGTCAAGGCAGTATAGACTTTTTAGTAGCTCCTGCACAGCTATGGCAGCAGTATTCCATCCTTGGACGTACTTGGCTTTTATATAGATAGATAATTGCATCAGTAGTGAGATATCTTCTGGAGCGGTAGAAGGATCTCACCATCTTTCCAGCGATCTTGGCAACAGACTTGATGTACGTGTTCCATTTCAGATCAGGAGTAAAGGTCAAACCCAGAAGCTTGTCAAAACACGGGGACTCTCCCATACGAGAGCCATCCATCCCAAGTGATGCCAGAGGGGGGTCACAGCGTTGATGATGTAAGGATAGGAGTTTGGTTTAAGATGCATTAAATGTAACCAGCCACGTCTTCCCCCACTGAACCACGTGCTCGAGATCAGAGGAGAGAGAATCAGAGAGAACTTTGTCATTTACAGCCTTTGATGTGTTGCCGTAGATGTTGGTGTCACCAGCATAGATATCAACGAATGAGTTAAGTATGTGTTTAGGGAGGTCATTATTGTTATTGTTTCCAATGTGTCTACAACTATTGCTATTATAGTAATTTTCTTCAGGTTCAACCTGTGTTTACGTTTGCTGTCACTTTTTATCTACTTACTTCGTTCGATAGTCCGCCCGATATTCACCGCGACGGCAAATCGCACTTTTATTCAGTTTTCCTTTTTATTTCTCTTTGGAGATCTCACGTCTAACATCATAACTTTTGTTGGATCGTACGGTTATACAACAATGACCAAAGGACTTGCTGACTTATTTTCCAACGCACACCTCTGATTTATGCATATCCAATTAATCTCCATATACAGGTCGCTGACATTTGCATATTAGTGTTAGTATAACTATATTTAATTAACCACCCTGCATGCGACATAAGGCGAGAGATACATATATTATTTGCTAGATAATTATGGCAAGGCACACCCGCATGCGCACACTTTGAGGCAAAGTCTTTTTTATGTTTATTCACGTACACAGAACATACTACTGTTTTACTTGTTTTATTCTTCTTGTACATTGCTTTAAGACACAGAGGCATTTTTAATTAGCTTATTTGAACAATACTTAATTAAACACATGCGTCACATTTTACTTTCATATATCTAATGCAACATTCTCAGGGTTTGTCTTTCTATGGTGAAATGTTGATGCTTTTATTGGGTACACAAACACGCGTATATATATATATATATATATATATATGCGTGTGTGAGTGTGTGTGTGTGTGCGTGTGTGAGTGCGGGTCGGGAGAAGAAAAATATTTACATGTATTATTTACGTAAATTGCAAGAAAATATAGGCCAAAAATTTGGAGGGAGTAAAATGTAATTATACGAATATTCATAAAATGCATATGCAAACCTATGTAGAGTGTCTTGAATTTTGCCTTCGTAAGCAATGTTGTCATGAATACTGATGCTGGCATATTCTTGCATTCAGATCAACTGGTTTTCTTACACTTATAAAAACGCACATATACCAACTCCCATACATGTGCACATATATACATGATATAAATATGAAGACACACACACACACACACACACACACATATATATATATATATATATATATATATATATATATATATATATATATATATATATATGGCGCCGTTGCGTTTTTGTATGACTGATGGTTTATGAGATAGAGATTTGGGTGCTTTACGTTGGAGACATCATTGCTAAATAGACTGCGAAAAATGTAAATACCGTTTGTCTGTAAAATATATAAAAGGAAAAATCAATAAACATATATTTAAATATATATATATATATATATATATATATATATATATACTTTACATATTTAGTGTACATATATATAAATATGCTATATGTATAGATATATATATATATTATATATGTATGTATATATATATATATATATATATATATATATATATATACTATATGTATATTAAAACAAAAGGAAAGCTAAAGTGTAGTTTTATAGATACGAACCAGAACTTGGCATGTAACCAACTACTTGCCTTGATTTTATTCCTGTCATATTAGAAACAAATGAATATTAATACATACGTACTAGAACAAAACGCATCGCGCTGCTACACACTTGTGTTTACATGTAAAGAGGACTAAAACCCTATATCTTGTATATCCATATATATATAACAGATCGAGTCGTCTACTTGTACAAGGAATTATGTGTCGTCTATATAACCAGTACATATATTTATGTATATATATATATATATATATATATATATATATTGTTACGTATATGTATGCTTACATATCTGTTCATCGCGGCTCATATTGTTTATAGGGTATAGTAATATACGTGTCGGTGTTCATCGAGTAGTACTTGTGTGACTGTAT
The DNA here is from genome assembly GCF_053919585.1 of Euprymna scolopes. Taxonomy (NCBI): domain Eukaryota; kingdom Metazoa; phylum Mollusca; class Cephalopoda; order Sepiida; family Sepiolidae; genus Euprymna; species Euprymna scolopes. Next base: position 83,886,997 of record NC_136491.1, read on the forward strand.
AAACGTATGAAATCGGACAGTAAACTAAGGAAAATAGAACACATGTGAGACAATTCGTTTATGAGCCGAAAAAACATCTTTACTTTTTGGCCTCACAAAAGAGACGCATACATTCTTCATATTTTCAACATATCGGACGAAAAGACACATATCTTTTTCTGAGTTACAACACTTTTTTGGACCATTCTCCTGAAAATACAACCGTTATCCTCTCGTAAATACCTGAAATCAAAATTAGATATTACACATAAGATGTATTTTCCTGGTTGTGATATGGAACATTAATTTTTTCAAAAAACAATCTGTACTCGTTTTCTCTACACTATCACAATATTAACCAAAATACACATTATTGTGTCTAAAACCCAAGTTACATTCGGATCTAAATTCATCACATTACTTTGATGCCTAGACGACAAAAGGTAGTTTAAAGACCTTAACGAAAACACAAAATTACGGGAATACTTTTAATAAGTCTTAATAAGTATCTGTCGAATTCAATGCAAAAATAACATACGAAAAGTGAGTATATTAATGTTCTGACGATAATAAAACTATTAATTACATTAAGATACTCCAAATGTGCATTATTACCAGATGTAAAAAAGTATGTGTAATACTAATAATTAAACAAACGTCATTTTATATCTTTTTTCCTCTTTTTCATGAATCAAAATGTGAAAAAAAAACTAGCCGCAGAGTAGGGGTTAGATACTTAGAAAAAAACAGTGGTAAAGGTGGCATTCACCTGAAGATTACATCGTCAGTGCTGTTAACGAGAATTACAACTGCGACAGTCATCGCTGACGGAACACAAACATGCCCCCCTCGTTAAGTGAAAAAGTGTTCCTCTCAAAATTCCGCTGAACTATTCGCAAAGTCGGCAATATTCACCTGAAGATGATCGGAGGTTACATCAATACAGACGTTGTGAAAATGACACCGAATGTGACAATAGTAGTTCTTAACATCAGCATAACACGAATACGTTATTATCTTGTGTGGCAATGAAAGCATCTACGTAGTTAAGTTACGTTTGAGTAAATTGTTTGAAATTCCAAACTTTAGCGATATTAAAACCCCAGGTATACGTAGAATTTTAAAAAAATCAATAATATATACAGACACCTAAAATTTACGAAAACATTGTATGAATTATCTATAAGTATAACAAAGTAAATAATAAAAATAAAAAATAACACCTATAATAACAATAAAATAAAGTAAAGCAATGTCAAATACGCACATACGAAAAGACGAGTGCTTTTTAATTCGACACATTCACAATATGGAGAATGTAATCTCTTTACTAAAATAGCAAAAAGCTGTCAAGTAAAGATTTCTGAAACATTGTCGAAGAATAAAAAAAATACAGGTTTTACTGAGCAACAGTTAATGTGATTTCTTACCTGAACCCAACGTTGATATATAAATAAGATCCGCAGGTAGAATATTGCTTTATTACCGAATATATATATTTTAGACACTTGCAGTAATGTGATACATGCTTCAACTTACCATAAAACAGAAAGAAAGCGTATCTTTTTAAAAATTGATTCAAATCCATAAACATCAGGGAAATAAATCATCTTGTTATGCTTTTCCAATGTACCAAATTTACCTTCTGTGTGTTTCATAGCAATTTAAAAATTAAAAAAAAAAATGTTACCTGTAATAAAGCGATACACAGGGTTTAGTAACATAATTAAGTGGAAATCTCGTTGTCGCCATTGCACAGGCTTTGTTAACTATTCTGTCCTAAAACGGATTACTTATGTTGCATACCAATCATCTATTCTTTTTAATCGTTTATGGAAATTAGAAATGGCATTAACATCCACCAAATGCAAACAATTTTTGTTTTAAAAAGAAATCGAAGGTTGGCTTATAATTTTTTATCAATTACAAGAAATGCATTACAGAAACAAATATTTAAAAAGGTATCTTGTATCATACGCCACAATCCCAAACGTAATCTTACGTTTTGTAAAATATATGCGGACTTTACCTAGGGATAAAGCTATTCGAATATTTTTAAAAAGCATTACGGATATAATTAAATATTAAGACATTTTTTATAATGTTAGAATCGGAATCGGTAATTATATAAGAATTGAGGAATATTTGCACCATCCACTCACTAATACACACACACCCACACACACACACACATATGTGGGGGTGATACATTTTACCGGTTGTCAAACATTCTCTCGCTATCTTATATATTGGAAGCAGAACATCTGTTTATATTCCTGATCGTCTTTTTAAGTGCAATTGTTTTACTCTCTCTTGCACTTTGTTCATCGAGTATATTTTCCATGAGTCCAGATACTCTTATAGTTACCGGAATGCCTGAGATCTTCCTAAGACTCCACTTTCTTTTCATGTCATATATAAAACCTTGTGTGTGTCAATGTTCGTAATAACTTGTTTATTGACCCATATTTTCGTACTTGACTCGATAATCAAGTAAACCCTTGTGAAAATTAATAATCTAATTTAATCTTACGCAGAGATAATTCTGAAGACGCTGTGCGTATTTAAATAGGCATTGGGTATGAAATGATTCCAGTAATTGATCCCTTGCGTTATCGGCGTTATGACCTAATACCAACTGCGTGTGTTAAACACTTTTGTAAGCGATTTAGTCTATATTTGATTATCGACCAATTATTCCCTTGGCGCAGGATTTCATATTAATAACTCAGTTGAAACTTTCCATAAGTGGACTTCTAATGACACTTTTACTAACGTATCATATTTTAATACTGACAGGAAGATTATTATACTAATACTTAATTTTCAATGATTGTAATTGGGCACTCATTTTTAACACTCTTGGTTAGTCTATCTATTTTATCGAAAGTAAAATTAATTTAATGCCTACTGTTGTTTTCATGGGGAGTATTTCTTTTATATATACATTGGTTGGCAGCAACGAGTACACTTATACATATATTATGTGTATTTGTTAATAGCAGTTGAAAATTATAATACATGACTTTCTGTAGACGAATATATTTGCAAGTCGTTTGTCATAGTGTCATGAGAACGACATAACTATGTCAGAATAATTGTGGGTAAAAACACGCTGTTTTTACTTTTAAGGTAAATACAAGCCCTGTACCACTGATATTATTTTAACTTAATTCGTTGTGCTGGTATATTATTACAAATGCTGAAAACTGATTGAGCAACATCTTGCACAAAAATGTGATTAGTCTTTCGGTATTTATACTTCCTACATAATCTTGCCCTTTCTTCATTAAATATTATTTGACATCTCTATAAATGAAGTATTTAGTATGATTTCTACCGATCATGTAGAGTTTAACATGATACCAATTTTTGGGGGGGCCGTAGTCATAATGATAAGGATAATCAAAACATCGAAATATATTTTATGATTAGCTATCGGGAATTGATATTACGATCGTGTATGATCATTTCTTGACAATTATTCCAATATGACCACGTTTTACAGATATCTAATATTACATTTATGACACTTCGCATTAAATAAAACAAAAAAACAACCGCAATTTTTGTTCATAAATGTCATGCAAGTAAGACTAGACGCTCGGATGTCAGGCATACCTTGTATTAAATGGAATTTCTATTATTATTATTATTATTATTATTAGTAGTATTAGTATTAGTATTAGTATTATTATTATTATTATTATTATTATTAGTAGTAGTAGTAGTAGCAGCAGTTCATATTATTTTCAGCCATGAACGCGTAAATTACAATTTAAGGTAATATGAGACGCTATGGCGCCTTAACTGATGCTACTGTTTTGAATTTTGTGTATTTATGAATGATCGCTTTAAGCGAACCAACACTGTCTTATTAAACTAAGCACTTTATCAACTAAACCCCAACCCCTGTCCCATCGCCACACTGTTACATCACTGTGCCTGTTTTACAAATATTTGTTCTGATGACTCGTTCCACTAGTACCCCCTCGACGTACACATCCTCGAAAAACTCGCTTAGCAATAAGATCTCACCCCTTCACTATTGATGTCCCTAAATTCCAGAATGCATTCTATTCTAATAGTTTCTTCGCTCGAACAGCTAGACTTCGGAATTCCCTTCCTGCTGCTTGCTTCCCTGGCTATACTGATATGCAGAAGTTTGAATGCAACATAAACTAATATCTTGCTAATCTTTCCTGGACATGCCCCCAAATAGTAGCCCGTTGCGTTCAAACTATGATATTAATGAAATTAATATAGCCATAATTTTATAGTGTGCCGATAATTAATCATTTTTATATACAACCGGTACTGCGTTGTTATTATTTTTTAAAAAATATTTGACATTTACACACACAAGGTATTTATTATAAGGTTTAACGAGTAAAACTCTATTTTATTCAAATTTATATTTGTACAGCAAGAAAGTGCATTTGTGATTATTTTCCTTGGTCATTTAGGCTAATTCTTATGCATGCGTTCATAAAATATGCGTTCTTTTCCTCTGCATAAATATTTACATTTTTGAAAGCTTCAGTGAATATTGTAATATACGTGCGAACTCGGAGGTGCTTTTTACCAATGCTCACAAAAATATATGACGATTTTAATAATCATATATAAGTAAATCCACTTTATATGATAACCGTTTCCTCCAAGCAGCAATATTTATATTATTTTTCGCTCGTGTTATTTTGTGTATGGTACAGTATAATTTCAAGTTTAACATGGAACTTTACAGCATATATAAGACATAATAAAATGTATTTTGATCCTTTAGCGTGAGGATAAGCACTGTAATTAATATAAACGGAAATGCATAACTATATTCAGAGCAACTCGTCAGTTCCGACCAGTCAGTTACAAACGAGTCGACATACAAAACATATATTATATATGCGTAATGTTTTTTCGGTAAGGAACAAGGATGAAATGCTTACTAAAAATTATAAACATACAATAATTGTTTCTTTTTAATATAATGTTTGATGTAGTATCGTAATTGTTAAAAGAAAACCTTTTCTGTGTCGAGTTGACATAAAAACAAATGTTAAACGGTAAAAAAAATCGAAGATCTGGTGTATAAAATAACATTGTTTTTTCGGATTAAGATCGGTAATCTTTATCGTACATGAACTTAGTTTCAAAGACCTGTAATTTAGGACGTCATAATAAATGTTCACATATACACCTCAGAGTGTTAACGATCCTTAAAAAACATTCATGTTACTAATGTGTAACAGTAGAGTTTGCATATACCATACGCTATTCTATTATCATTTAATTTGTTTGCCGAGTTATTAGGCATTATAAACAGATCATGCCCTTAATTAAATCTGTATTATTATTTGAGGCAAGTACTTCATTAATTATAGAAGCCATGTGGGAAAATTTAAGGTTTAAAGCGTGATTGCAACTTGCGGTTTAGACATTACCCTGTGAATAGATTATGGAACTTACGAGAAGAACTGAACATATTTCTTTACAAAATCAATAATATAGAGTGTGAGTTGAATATAAGTATATTTTCTGATAAGGAATATATTCTGAAATATAATCATAACAAAAGAAAACTGGAGATTGCTTAGTATTTACTCAAAAAAAAGTTCATAATGAAGATATCTGTTCACATAATAGGTTCACGAGCGTCTTCGAAATGTCACGTTTCCGATTTTCTTTTTTTAACGTAAAACATACTAAAAATTGAAGAGCTAAGTAGACGATGGTTGTAAAATCTAAATGAGACATTTTTTGCTCCAGAATTTAAGTGCATCAGATTTGTCTTGAATTAGCCGGAATAACGCAGCTTATATATTGTTATTCACTCGTGTAATCAGAAATGGTGAAAATGTGATAAGGCTTAGTTATTTAAGAGAACGGGCTAACAAAAACTTATTAACATAGGACTTGAAAATGGCAACATTTTATTCATCCGTACAAGATCCGTGTGTATCTTGTTTCACAAACAAACAGTTCTAAGAAGAAGAACTGCTTACGGAATTTAATTCACGTTTAGTGTGAGGCAATGAACAGTGTTAAACTTGAACTGTCCAACCCATCTGGGAAATCCATACCTACAAATAGGGTAAACTCTATTATTAACAAATTGTCTGCGATAACAAGATCCAGTACATGTATGACGTTGCAATATAGTAACCAAATATGACAAATTTGGAGATTGAAATTGAGATGGAAGATGGCAAGTAATTTTTGTTTCAATATATTTCTGGACATCTGATGAAGAATCTTTATAAAAACTGCAGCATTTTCACAATATAATTTCCTGTGTATATGAGGAGCATCTCTGTGTTGGTACTCTACAGGCCAAAAATAATGATTAACTTTACTCAGTCGACCATTTTCATCAAGTATAACTACTTTCATAAATGCCAGAAATCGATGATAAAAATGTTCATTCACTGCAACAATATCATTATTTATTTGTCCAATTGTTTTACTTTTGCCATTTAACTTTTCTAAAAATTGATTTAAATCTTTTAGAAAATATTAATTACAAGAAAGTGTCAAGAAAAATGTTGGCACACCATGAC
>NC_136491.1:83898532-83908532 GCF_053919585.1 Euprymna scolopes
ATTTCATATATATGTCATTAAAAAATATTGAGTACATAACCAGAAAAATAGAGATGAACATTTTAAAAGGACTGTATAACTTGTTACGGCCAATAATAGTCCTCGCCAGCGAAAGCCTTAGTGATGTTTATTCTATTATTATTATTATTTAACATATTTTGTGTCCTGCTCTTTCGCGCGTGGACTAATAATAGATATGTTGCTAACACCTCTCGGCTGCATCGGTTTGTGTACATAGATATTCCTCTGTAAATACTCTATCTTGTAAAATATACTGCGTACTTCTGTGTTTCATACTCTCTAGCTTTGATCACTGACATTTAAAAAACAAACATATGCTATTTAGCATTAGCTAGTGAGCAATCTCTATCAGCCTTTCCTGGTAAAAAATACAACTATCTTTTTTTTAAAACTTGTAAACAAGTACTTCATTATCGATGTACTAATTTGATAAATCAATCACAAATTATGTCCGACATCGTTGACAGGTGTTTTCTCCTTGTTCTATAATTGAAAGTCTTGTGTATTACTGACGAGGATTTGCCAGTTGCAAAAATATTCGGTGTTTCTCTCTGATTATTTTGTTTAGTTTTTTTTTAATGGCTCTTTTTTTATACGTCAACAGACATTCTTAAATTTAGGGTTCTTGGACCTGATTAAATATCATCCAACGTCTCACAACGTTAACTCGACTTATATGGTCCAATTCTTCAGAAATAGTATCTCCACAACTACAAGGCCGATACAAACTTGGTAGATACTGTGTCATATACATTACGCCGTACGGTTTATTTTTCTTATTGTGTATAGCCTTTTTATGTCGGTTTTCCTGATAGCAAATAGGTTTCTCCGTACTAAATAAACTTTAGATGAATTCATGTGTTTAAAAGTCTTGAAGGCAAATAATGTCTATTTATTTTTTATTAAGAAATAAAGTATGTCTAATATACGTTTTTGCCAATGTATATGTTTTTTTTTAAACCTTGTATTAGAAACAGTAATGAAATAAGGGTACATTTTGAAAATATGCATAAGCAACTGTATAACTTTATCATTAGCCAATCATTAGATTAAAAACTTATTTAATGTTTATATTTTATTTTAAAATAATTGTGAATATATTGACACTTGTTATTTAGTTATTTAATATTATTTTATATCTTAACGTAAATTTCGAAGTTTTCAATTTTCTGGGTAGTTTTTAGCATTTTTTAGCCTTACCGTGTTGATGCTTTGTTGTAAGGCTAAAATAATATCAAAGTAATTTTTAATATAAAAATGTTCTTTATCTTTCGTGGGATTAAAAAAGGCTAGACAGCTAAGAATGGATTTCATAGTTTGATTTTAAGTTTGCATTGAAATTCCAGAGAAAACATTGCACCATTAATTTGATTAAATTTTATGCGATTGAAAACAGGAAATTCACAAATAACAAAATGTGTCATATATGTGATCATGAACGCACGAAAACACGGTGTAAAATCTGATTAAAATATCTCATATGAACTGTATGAGATTACATTATTTCTTTAATATAATTTGCACTAACTTTATAAAGAAAACCGATATATTTTCGTGATGGATAAAATTAAAAATACACCTTATTAATGAAATTTTCTGAAACTTATTCTAAAACATATCTAGACAAAAATAATACCCCTAAAATCACGTCTTACGTATACTCCTCTTAATCGGTTTTGTGTGGGTGTGATTGATATTCATGTTAAACCCCTTTCTTCCGTGTATTAAAAAGAATATATAACTTTCTCATATATGGGTCGTTGAATTGCAGCCACTTGCAAAAAATCTAGCTTATTTGCATATTCTTTTAAACATTAATTTTAATTAAATCCCGATAAGACTTTTCGGTTTACTTTTGCGATGATCATCTTTACTAAACTATTACTTGAGCTTATATCTATGCAGATATTCTACATGATTTATACTTGTCTAATATGTGCCTAAAAGATGTATAGTAAACACACACCTCTTTCTATATATATATATATATATATATATATATATATATATATATATAGATAGATATATATATGTATACGTATACATTTTCGTTTAAAAGATTGCCCACAAAACTCCTCCCAGATGTTTTTCTTCTACAGACTGCATATTTGTAACAACGACATTTATTTCCTCATTGTTATAGCTTCGATGTCACGCACACGATAGTTCTTACGAGCGTAAATCACACCTCCTATGTGATCTCAGACGTTATTTCGGTATCTAACGTAATCTCTTTTTTAAAGTCTTTATTTTTCTCCAATAGGTGACGTAATTTCGCATGCAATTTTGCATACGCTCGTCTGGGCTATCTTCAGGAAAAATCGGGTTCTTTCCTCAATGCTGTCAACACCCGTATTAATTTATATATATTTAACTTCGTACAATTAATTTATCTAACAGTACTATGTGCATGTACACACCTCTATATTACTATGTATATGCATATACATACATCTATCTTACAATATAAAATATAAATCCAAGGGATTATCTATCTGGTCTTCTGACCATATACCACATGTACATGCTTGAATAGGACGTACTACATAATTATCAATCCGACATCTTCCTCACGAGATATGTAGACGATATCCTCATCCTAACATAATCTCTTGGAGAAGCTAATAAAATAATCATCAAGTTCCAAAATGCAGACCCACATATCAAATTTACCATAGCACACCCTAGCACATTCGGACATCAATCATTACACGATTTCACACTCTACATTACAGAAACGAGCCAAGTAAACACCAACGTATATAAAAAAAATCAGCCTGTCGTGAATTTTCGTGAACTATAAGGCAGCACTAGCTACAAAAGCAAAAATAAGTTACGCTACAAATGAAACAAACCGCATTCGCAACAGATGCACGAATGAAATATCCCCTCCATTGAAATGTTCCATCAAACCCTACAACTTAATGAATACCCCACAAAAGCCATACACCACAATAACACACTTAAAAGAAAAAAAACACGCATAAAATAACATGCTTTCTTAAAATACCATATTTTAATGATAAGATAACTAGAACAATACGCAAAACCATTCACAAAGAGCAACTAGACATACAACTCACAACACCTATTTAAAACCAAAACTATATCTATGAACAAACCATGCTCTTTATGCAACTGCCCCATAACACACAGAGTTATTCGAACGCACATATTCAGTGTATCAATATTCAATGCAAGATTTGTTATGAATCACATATATGGAAGTTATGTAAGACAATTATATATCCGAATTAAAGAAAACATTACCACGAAAAAAATGTCACTCTTCAAACATGTATCACTAGAACATAATCCAGATAAAAAATAACGTGAAAATTTGAGCAAATGATTAGAATCAAGGAAATCTCAGATTAAAAGAATCAATACTAATTGAAAAGTTAAAAGCAAAAATTGATAGGAAAACAGAAACATTTAATATATTTCTAATAAAGACACAGACAGACTAATATTTCCCATATACGGTCTCAGTCATAACTCATACAGCAAACAAAAAAATTTCACTTTAATAACTACATAATCTTAACAAATTAAGGAATAAATAAATAGGTATATATTATCTATAGAAAATTCAGAATTACTTTCCCTTAATCATGCATCTACATATAAGTAAAAAAAGCACCTTCATTAACCGCTTACATAATTATTGAAGCTCCAGAGCGTCTAATATCTTACAAAAACTTTTAAACAACAGCGGCTAGTTATAACCATATTAAACAGAATTTTAAATTAAAATCTCACAAAAAATAAAAATTTAAACAATGTCAGTTTATAAGCATATAATAGAATATAAATTACTCCCCCTCGATAAGAAAGCTTGTAGACAAGTAAAAATAAATTACCTCCCTTGAACATAACTGAATAAATTAATCTTTGACCGTTTGAATTCAAAATACACACAAAAAACAAATAAAAACAAGTTTTTTCAAAAATAGTTAAAGCAACAACGTCAGTTATAACCATATTAAGCAGAATTTGAATTTATTCCCTTGATCTTAAAATCTAGAGACAAGTATAAATTATAAGTAAAGAAAGAAAGAAGAAAGAAAGAAAGAGGAAAAAGAATTATTCTCTCTGAGCATATAACGGCATTAATTCATCGTTGAGCGTTTGGATTTAAATCCAAATAAAACAGTCATTTTGCAATTCACATCCTAGAGACAGGGTTCATTTTTCCACTTACGATGGGTTATTGCCCAGAAGGACCTTTGGAATTAAACACCATCCAGAGTAAAAATCAGGTAGATAAATGAATACATATAATATAAAACTGAATGTACGTGTGTGTGTTCGTGGTCACGAATAGGCTCCTATATGATTGACTATTAAAAAAAAAACCCTGATTACATATAATGATAGAAGATGTATCGAGACACAGGAATGGGTACGTTTGTATCTGGCAGAACGGTGGTACATTAAAATTGTGGGGTCTGCGTTCGCGCCTGGTCCACAAAGAATGGAAATAAATAATTTAAAAATAAAAAAAGTCTACACGTTTTTTTATATAGATGTACATAAGAATACTTTGATAAGTATGTTTAAACTTAAAGATGGATGGTATAATAAAATTGTGGGATCTACGTTCGCGCCTGACCGCCATAGAATGGAAATAGGCACATACTTTAATAAAGACTTTTCATATCTATCTGCGTAAGTATCCTTTGATAATTATGTTTCAGTTTGAAGAAATATGATATAATAAAATTATTAGGTGTTCGTTCGCACCTGACTTCCATAGAATGGAAATATGTCACAAAGTTTAACAAGGTTTTGTAATATAGATGCACAAAATATTGTGATAAGTTTTTCAGTGTAAACAGGTATGATATAATAAATTATGGGGTGTATCGATTTTATTTTTACTTTCATCATATTTTGCTTTGGTTTTGATACCCCCAAATTTGAAGCTATCTCTTTACAACCCTTCCTTTTCATAACCTATCATATTTTCATAAATCTGATTCTATTTTCTGTAGGCTGTTTTTGAACCCAGTTAACGACGAGTACTTTTGCTAGTATATATATATATATATATATATATATATATATATATATATATATATATATTATATATATATATAATAAATAAAAAAAGAAAAACATTGAATTATTTATTATTCATATATTTGTTCATTTTCTCAAAACGACTGTACATACTTGCATTGTTCTAGCCTTCTATAAATACCTAATATAATATACATATGTATACACTTTCAAATTTACCAAATCATTTTTCTCAGAAAAAACACACACACACACAGACAATATTAAGTAAGGACTTTTGCTACCATTGTTGCTATTTTTTCAGCAGTAATTTTCTTTTCCTTTTTACATGTTGACATATAACCAGCCAGTTTTGGTCTGATATCTCACGCATATATACACAATGAATAGTAGAAACACTGAGCAAAAGAAAGCATAAATTGTATAACTTTATTGTAATATCCCTTTTTCAAAACATGCATATGTTGTTTTTTTATTGTGTATTTGAATTCATAATATGATTGCTAACTTACCACACACGATTTTTTAGTTCATTCTGCTAACTATTTTGTCATCATCTCAAACCTGTAGTTCTTGTTTACTATGTAACACATGTAGTTTCTGGTATACTTGTCCAAAACTTATACACCATTGCACAAATTTCCAGTGCGAATGATAAACATACTTAAAAAACGATAACCGCTCAAAGTGACTCGAAATCTGTGTAATTATAATTTGACAAGATATACGAAGGAAAATCGGTAGTCACAACAGTTGAAACGTGAAAATAACACTCAATATGAGAATAATATTCCGAATAATCTTAATAATACTAATTTTGTCCGTATATCTAAATTTATTACATTTTCTATGTGAGTCACTTTAATATGAACCCATCGTTAGATTGTTTTTTTTCCAACTAGTAATTGCCGATGATATCCCCAATTTGGCCATATTTTTCTTTTAAACTGTGATTCATGTCTCAGTAGTTATTCACTTTCTTCTAGATGTCATAATGACACGAACGTAATTAGAACATGTCTTTTTAAATTACAAAATTAGAATAATCATCGTGTTTAGTCAGCAGATGTTGGTTCCACTCGACTTTATGTCACGGAATCTGTGTGTGTCTCTGCTTCTCATTTTTCGTTTTCTTTCTTAAATGAAACTGACATGTTAAATACACCAACAGCAAATTTGGAACGAATGCTAAATTACAGAAAATATCATTTCGTGCATTAAAATGCCGAGTTTAGAGAAATCTCTGCATGTATCTCATTTTATATTATTTCTCTTTAAAAGAAATCAATAATCAGACACACAAATGAACGTCAACTTGAAATATTTTAGCATATCTATTCTTTACAAGAATGATATTTGTGTAAAAAGTGCGCCTTTTTTTAAAAAGAGATATATTTATTGAATTGTATAATCCATAAAAATATACAGTGTCTTCTGTCTGCAGGGTACGGACTATACACTATTTCGGTTTGATCGCAAAATTCACATGTTACGCAGATATGTACTTTATCGTATTATCGTCGTATACTCCTCTTTTTTCATGGATATGTTTAGATTTTTTCCTTTCCTTCTAAGCTTCACGTATATTTGACGACATTTTTAACGAATGCCCCCCCAATGATACATATTTACAGAGATAAAAGCATTTAAAATGATGGAAATAGAATATAGAGACTATTTAAGAGTATGTAATTTTGTCATATCCACCGGAAATAAACTATTCCCATGCCTATAGTTGTACTTGATCAATAGAAATGCACGTTCAGTTGCGAAACACGGTCGATCTGCCCGGTGTTTGCAACTATTCTTAGCTTATTTCTTTGTGTATATTTATTGATAACTGTCATGTATTCAGCGGGTTTAGAAAATACTGTTTTGTTTATTCTGCCCTCGATAGTTTGCATTCTAAATGAGTTAGTGCTTCCAACTCTAAATTGCTTTTCAATTCTGAATTGCAATGCAGGAACCGCTGTAAAGGTGGCTCCAAATGTAATTGTTGAACAAGGGTTTCGCAATCACAAAATAAACACTCATCAGTTTGCACTATTGGATTCTATAGTAATAAGATGAAATCTAGGATGATAAAAAAAAACTGAGACAAGCGAACCGAATATACAGCACGCGCTATTTGCAAATGTCCACACAATTAAGAATTGGCCTCACTTCACTGACTTGGATGATTTAAGTTGAAACGGTTTATCTACGTAATTATGCCTTATATAAAATAATTGCACACGTGTTTTCGTAGAGGTCATTATTTAATTTCTGTGCGATTTCTCTATCTAACAGTAGAATATACATGCACACACCTCTATCTAACAATAAATATACGTATGCATACATTTATCCAATAATGGAATATACATATTCAAAACTTTGAATGTTACCAAATCATTCTGTGACAATTGATAGTATTTTTAGTCGCGTGCAAACGACTTTATAAGTCACTACGTCGGTCGGTTGGTCGGTTTGTCGGTCGGTCTGTCCGTAACACTTTTGTACTTGGCTGTTTTAGTCAGGATCAAAGGTCTGTGGTTAATAGATGCTCTACTTAGCTTTTTAAGTTTTTCTTGTAGTTTTGCCAAGATCAGCGTGTAGTATCTGTTCCGGCAGATACTACAAGCAAATATCATATGTGAGGGCAACACCACATATAATACCTTGGTCAATGTAGGGGCAACCCTTCATACCAATTGTCACTATCCAGCTCCACTACTCCCCGCGGAGTTGGTCCCCATTTTCCCTTCACTCCTCACATTAAAAATCGGCCTTGTGCCTAATTTGCTCAGTGGGGAAGCAAATAAATCCCCTGTTCCTGAAGATACTGCAAGCAAAGACCATACGTGGGGGCAACCCCACATATAAGACCTTCGCCAATGTAGGGGCAACCTTTCATACCAATTGTCACTATCCAGCTCCCCTACTCCCAGAGGAGTTGGCCCCCATTTCCCCTTTACTCCTCACTTTAAAAATCGGCGTTGCTAATTGGGGGAGTAAATAATAACATGTTCTTGACGTTTTGACCAAGATCAAAGTGTAGTATCTGTTATTACTACATGCTGCACTTATGTTTGTAACTTTGTGAAATAAAGTGGGGGATCGCTTTTCTGTATTAATTTAATGTAAAATGCTCACCGACTTTACAACCAGTCAGTCTCAAAGCAATTTAAGTCATTCTCCAGATAATTCAAGTTGATTTTGAAGGATTCCAGTTATTTTTAAATATTCAAGTCATTCTTGATGTCAATCAATTCATCTTTAAGTTCATTAAAGTCATTCTAAGTCATTACTTTTTATTTAGTTAAGTCATTTCAGCCGATTTTTCGGTCATTTTAGTTTATCTTTAAGAATTTCATGTCAATCCTACATTCACGCATTCATTCATTACACGAGAGCACGTGACTAATGGGTATCAGGCTTGTTTCTTTCAGTAGTAATGTTCTTTCTTTACTTTTTACATGTTTACATATACCGAATAAGATTTGGCTTGATATCTCACACATACATACAATGAATATTAAAAACAATGTAATTAAAAACCTACGTAGTAGAAATTTCATGTATTATCCTTTTTTAAAATCTACATACGCAGGCAATCTATACTACACATGTGTCTTTCTTGTGTATTGCTATTCATATAAAAATATCAAAATTAAACAAAAATATTAGAAAATCCTCTCTATTTATTTAAGCTGATAATACAACTTTCTCATACATGAGCTGTGTAATTGCATTTCTATACAAAAGATATAGCTAATTCGCATATCCTTTTAGACATTAATTTTATATATTCCCTATTATTTATTTATTGTTTTTTTTTTGCTTTCTTAAGGAAGTGCAATCCGTACTTTACTATTACGTGAAATTAATAACATACAAATATTCTATATGATTTATACTACATAATATTTGCGTAAAATGTTACAGTAAAACAAACGTCTTTCTATAAATATTTATGTTTAAATATATATATATATATATATATATATATATGTATATATACATGTATATATACATATACATACATATATATATATATACATACATACATATATACATACTTATATATATATATCTATATATATATATATATATATATATATATATACCTATAAAAGTGAACGTGTTTATGTATCTGTCTGTATCTGTATGTGTACATTTCCCTAAGCAATAACTCTGCCAATTTTAAGTCTACAGACTTGAAATTTGATATACTGCGTACTGAGATGTGGGAAAATCGATGTGATCGGTTTTCAGCCAGAAATTTGGAAATTAAGCGGTCAAAGTTCAAGGATTTGACCTTTGAGAACTACCAACGCTCCGACAATTTTGAGTCTAAACTCGTGAAATTTTGGATATAGATTCCTTGGACATGGATCTAACAAAATAACTTGATTAGAGCCCAAAACAATAAATTTTAATATATATATATAGATAGATATATGTATATATAATATATATTTGTAGTCATCGACATACAGTCCTGATGATTCAAAACTCCGCTAGACTAGCACGTCTCCCAAGGCGAGGATCGAACCTAGGATCGTCGTGTTTACAGTCGGCAGTTCTACCCCTTGACCACGGAAGCGACGCCCGCAACTAATCTGTCCGAATGACTATTTAAATAAACATCCGCCCGTTACTTGTAAAGTGCTCAAACGCTTGTTTGTAAACAAACCGCTAGCTTCGCATTTTTCAGCCAAATAAAGTAGCTAGTGAGATTATTTACGACAGTGCTCAACCTAGAGAGGGGGGTTTTAAAAATATATATATATATATACAGTGATATATATATATGTATTTATATATATACTGATATATATATATGTGTGTGTGTGTGTGTGTGTGTGTGTGTTTGTGTGTGTGTGTGTGGATATATATATTGTCGATATTTCCTACCGACGAGTGGGGGGGGGGAGAAAAGACGTTTAACTTGCAACGAAAAATTACCTCG
>NC_136491.1:83913532-83918532 GCF_053919585.1 Euprymna scolopes
ACATGCGGAATTTGAGAAATTTCTATGACCATAAAGTAATGGTAGGTTAAATATTTGTTGAATATTAACGCCGGGTATATATATATATATATATATATATATATATATATATATATATATATATATATATATATATATATATATATATATATATATAGAGAGAGAGAGAGAGAGAGAGAGAGAGAGAGAAAGAGAGAATTATAAAAACTAAACAATAGATGGCAACATATTACCCTATCCGTTTTCCATGATAATTCACAACGCCAGCCGTAGATTTTACGCGATTCACTTCAAGTAGTCATTGAATGGGATGTATGTGGGTCGAGGTAGAAAACGCAATAGTGGTTGGCTACCCGAGTCAAAAATATGAATATAGTATCTTGTTACCAAAGAAATGAAAAATATCTTCGATGGTAAATTAATATAATATTCGAAAAACACACATAAAGCAAATGTCAGTTTTTAACGTTTATTTAACATAACTATTTATATCACCATCAGTAATATAATTACCATATTTATTATTATTAGTAGTAGTAGCAGTAGTAGTAGTAGTAGTAGTAGAAGTAGCAGCAGCAGTATTGGTAGAAGTAAACACTTTAATACACCATAGCACTTTAAGTTAAGAATTATTTACGTTGGTCACTACCAGATACCTGGCTATTTAGACTTATTATTACGTTTGCCTGATAGGACACTCATATCTTTGTGCAGAAACGTGCAATCTAAAGTCGTCGCATTTCCTGACACTACAGCTGTTCTGTAAATTTTATATTCTATAAAAACATAACTTGCGGATACAGTAAATGCCAAATAAAGCCGTCTTGTATGAATGCTGCTTACGTTTGTCTTTGATTCAATTACAATTTCAAATGCATTAAATGTATTATAGAAAAGTATTTCTGATTGTAAGCATGTCGATATAATGTACTTCAACGCATGTGAATTAAAATAAATTATCTTATTAGCACAGTTTACCAATAGACGGTACGTATAAAAATTCATACAGGTACCATTATTTCAATATTAACCATATTAAAATGCATGCATTATTTTTACGTTGTGACGTAGCTAAATCATTAAAGCAATGTCGGCATAATGAAACATACAATCATGAGCAAAAAATGGGCCAAGAATGAAAGAAGGAAGACATCGATTTTTCAATATTTTTTCATGAACGTTTGTTTATTTTAACTGAAAATTTCTATATTGCAGATCATTATAATTATAGCATATAATAATAAGTAGAAAAATGAATCGTAAAAATGGTAAGATCGCATCTTGTTGAGGATATAAAAAAAACGAATTGCAGGATGAAGTCAGTCTAAAATTACTTACAAGCAACATTTTGATATTTTAAGAAAAGAAAATGTGAAAACATCTTTCTGTAGTGAAGCGAATTGGTCAAAGGTTTGAAGTCGAATGCTTGGTAAAAGGGAAATCTGGATCTTGTCACCCTAAAGCATTCACTTTGAAGGACGACCACAGACGTAAATTAACTGTTTTGAAGGACTGCAACAAAACTTATGTTGACCATAGCCAAGAATTCAAAACAGAGGCTGGAAATTCTCTTTCTAGATATACAATATCTAGACGAATGAAAGAAGTGCGATTTTCTTCTAAAAGGTATGCAAAGAAGCCAAGACCATACAGACTGGTTCAAGAATGTTTTCTGGTCAGATGAATCAAGATTTTATCTTGTTATTGATGCTACCGATGCTCCCGAATGTTGCAATCGAAGAACTGGAGAAACATTTACACCAAGTTGCATAAAACGACAGTTAAACACCGGAATGGAGGTATAATGATATGAGGAACTTTTATTGTAGCATGAGTTGGGGAACTTATTAGATGTGAGAAGTCAATCAATGCAAAGGAATACATTCGAGTATTAGAAACTGGACTGTTACAAAGTATCCAGAAGCTGAGAATATATCAGGCCATTATTTTTCAACATGATAATGCTCCTGCACACACTGCTAAAGTCACAAAAAATTGTTTTCTGATAATTCCATTGATGTGATATTTCGGCCATGTCAACGCCCCGATTTAAACCTAATCGAGAATATTTGGTCCATAATATCTCGTACATTAGCCGGAAGAACTTTTTCGAACAATGACAAACTGTGCGAAGCTGTGCAAAGCGAACAGAATAGCATCTCCTCTTTACAATGTTCCACTTTGGTTGAAAGCATGTCTAAAAGGATTGATCTTTTAAAGATATCCAAACGGAAGTCGATTCAATCCTAAGCATTTATTAAAGTAAATGTCTTGTTCTGTGTTATTAGTCTCGTTTAAATTTCATTGTTCAATTGTTCTTTGTTCAAATTAGCATTCAGTTCGATAAAATGTATACAATTTGTTTGCCCCATTTTTTTTTGATCACGAGTGTACAATTAGTATACACATCATAAAAACAAGCATAATAATAAGAAATATTACTCGTAATGGTACAATTTATAAAAAAAAAGCAACGTTAAATATTTTCAATTACTATCTATATAATTAAACGAATCTTACTAATTGTTTCTGATTATTTCTATAGGGTGACAAAACAAAAACAAAAACAAAAGCTAAATGGAGGCCATCTACGTAGACCATATGCTGTAGAACGGGGGGAAAAGCCAAAGACCCTCGTTTTTGATGTGATGTTTTGAATATAATAAACTATTTATGACCAAAATTTCATTCCATTCGGAAAAAAACACTAAGAAAGGGGGCTAATCAGATTTGGGGAATGTTTTTTGGGGTCACCCTGTACGTATGAACTGACACCAAATTCAAAGGATTCGCGATAGTAACTACTTGCACCAACAACGTTTGCATACCATCCTTGTAATACTCTATACCGAACACTTCACGATTTATATTATTGCAACCCTTTGTTATAAACTAATAAAAACTAGCAGATCAAGAAATATGATGGCTAAAAAAAAGGAAATAGAGGCAAATATGCAAAACTGTTAGAAAATCATAGGGTACGCCGGTTTATATGCTCACTGAAAATAATGCGAGTTAAAATTATAAAAATAAATTCCAGATAAAAATGATTGCTACTTTAGACCCCTACACAATGAAACATTAGACTTTTAATATTATACATTTTAACAAATATACATTGCTAATGCTATTTTATAATTCAGTAAAATATTAATCGAGACCATGGAATTACGAGTAACACATATAAAGTTGCAATTAATTTATAAAAAATAGTAAATGAAAATTACTATATATTTAAAATTATATTAGAATCACTGGTTAATTAGACATTAAAAATACTGTACTCATGCACTTATTGATCCGTACTGAAATAATACTTTTATTATTTAAAAGCCATTTTTTAACATGGGGAGAGGAAGGTGTTTTGTACCTATTCTGTACGTTAACCTTACAATTGAATAAAAATCATATAAATCTTTAATTAAACTTGGAAATAGATTTTTTTTAAATGTCGCAGGTCAGTAAGTGCATTAGCACCAACAATATTAACTTCTAAATAGACCTATGGTCTTTCCAGCAAAGTGTGACTAATTTAACCTAGGCTGACGCTACCAGATCAGACTGTCGATTGGCTTACTGAGACGAAATGCACCTACATTGATGTTCTTTTTGTTTTTCTATTCTCTTTTGTAACACTTAAATATGTTCTACAAAACCAAAAACAACAGCCCCCTTCCCTCCCTCCTTTTTTCTTCCCCTACTTCACGGTCCTGGATATGACCTGAAACTATATCCAGTGGTGAGCCCCCAGCTTGCGGGCTTTGTGGAGTGAGGAGGCACCCTTTAATTGCCATTGCTCCCAGGTCCACTGACTCGGAATGGTAGTACCTGTTAGGTATGGGTTGAATAGAAATCGACTTGTAAACAACAAATATATTATATTAAACAAATTTTCTTCAAAATCTTTGGCTTCGGCATTAAATAACCTGCAAAGAGTTGATATGCCGTAAAACAAGAACAACCAGTCGAGTTAACCTAGGATCTTTTTTTAAACTGGTGTATACACAAAACGTATTTTAATGTATTTAATGTATTACTATGAAATATTACATCATTTATACTGGTAAAGCAATTTAAGTAATAGAGAAGTAGTTATTCTCTATTGCGATGTTTAAAAATAATCGTCCTGGAAATATTTTACGAGGATTTAACTCTTTTTAGTTTATTACGATTTCAAGAAGAAATCATGTTGTATGATTGTTTCTCTTTAACAAACGATTATCTTCTAATTAACAATTCTCGAGTTAAATATTAGTAACAATATAAAATAGATAATATATTCATTGCGATACATTTTTATATTGTTCATTTTGAAACGATGTGTCAGTCGAAGTTTCCATTTTATCGTGAAAATCGTTGTTGTTTTTTGGTTTGAAATACGTCTATAATTAATCGTACACCGTCGAAAAAAGTCTATTTAAAAATTGCATTTAAGGAAAACGCGCCCAGTTTGCTGTGAAATGCGATATTTAAGGGCAACCTTTTTATTTTTTTTTTCTTAACAACAATATCGAAAGTTCCAGCAAGGCACCAAATATTAAAACAAACACGTGTAAAACCGCAAAGAATAACGAAACAGAATTATAAAATGGGGAACAAGTAAAAGAGAGGAAAAGGGAGATATAAATAACAGAAACTAAAAGCAACATATTAGCAAGAAAAATCGTTACTTTTTAATTTCTTTTTGATCGTTCTGGTATTATCGGTAAAACTTTATGTAATTCACTTGTTGCCTTTTGTCTTATAGGTTTCTTTTCTACCCCTTGTGTTCTTTATCGTTCTGAAAAATATATTCGTATCACTATATATATATATATATATATATATATATATATATAGTCTTTGAAGATTTTAACATTTAAAACTATACAAACATATTTTTTATCATTCGTTAGAAAACCATCTAGTCAGTAAGTCATTTAATCACCTGCAATCACTGCATCAACTCTATCTCGAAATTACTATAATACCAATAATTTATTTTTCAAGGGGTCATCAGT
>NC_136491.1:83923532-83961032 GCF_053919585.1 Euprymna scolopes
TCTCTCTCACACATACACGTAACTATTTCTCGCGTACGTAACGAAAACAGAGGGAGTAGGAGTGTTGAAATCTATGAGAGTGAAAGTGAGAGGTGTTTTCTTTCACCGCCGCTGCTTCTATTAATAATGAGTGTTGTTTTTCTTGTTTGTTTACTTTTGTTTTTTAAAAGGGAGAAGTTTTTTTGAAACTGCGACAGACTTTACGAAGTTAAATGTTTTTAGCCGTTAAAAAAAAAAATACGATTGATTTTATAAAATTATTTATTGATAATGACATGAATTAAAGATTTCTCGCGTACGTAACGAAAACAGAGGGAGTAGGAGTGTTGAAATCTATTAGAGGGAAAGTGAGAGGTGTTTTCTTTCACCGCCGCTGCTTCTATTAATAATGAGTGTTGTTTTTCTTGTTTGTTTACTTTTGTTTTTTAAAAGGGAGAAGTTTTTTTGAAACTGCGACAGACTTTACGAAGTTGAATGTTTTTAGCCGTTAAAAAAAAAAAACTACGGTTGATTTTATAAAATTATTTATTGATAATGACATGAATTAAAGATTTCTCGCGTACGTAACGAAAACAGAGGGAGTAGGAGTGTTGAAATCTATTAGAGGGAAAGTGAGAGGTGTTTTCTTTCACCGCCGCTGCTTCTATTAATAATGAGTGTTGTTTTTCTTGTTTGTTTACTTTTGTTTTTTAAAAGGGAGAAGTTTTTTTGAAACTGCGACAGACTTTACGAAGTTGAATGTTTTTAGCCGTTAAAAAAAAAAAACTACGGTTGATGTTATAAAATTATTTATTTATAATGACATGAATTAAAGATTTCTCGCGTACGTAACGAAAACAGAGGGAGTAGGAGTGTTGAAATCTATTAGAGGGAAAGTGAGAGGTGTTTTCTTTCACCGCCGCTGCTTCTATTAATAATGAGTGTTGTTTTTCTTGTTTGCTTACTTTTGTTTTTTAAAAGGGAGAAGTTTTTTTGAAACTGCGACAGACTTTACGAAGTTGAATGTTTTTAGCCGTTAAAAAAACAAAAAACTATTTGATCAAATTAAATGAAATTGTTTGTATTAAAAGCGATATAAAATTCCGGAATTGGAATAACGGATTGAAGACGTTGCTATTTACGCATGCGCAACCGGATGTTGAAAACCGGAAATCTGATTGCAAACATACAAGATCCATAGAGTTTTAGTATTATATAGATAAAATAAATATATATATATATATATATCTACTATCGATTTACTCCTTACGATATATATATATATATATATATATATATATATATATATATATATATATATATATATATATATATATATATATATATACTGGCATGGGCACCCGGCGTTGCGCGAGTGTTTGCATGTGTATGTTGAGCAAAAAAAAAAAAGTGGTAGTAGGAAAGCAGGCTCGAACCCGTACGGAAAAAGGAGGAAAGAACGGGTTAAAACCTAACGTTTATGCTGTTACGACCACCGCCAAACCGGAAGCGACATTTTAAAGAATTAAGGCTATAATATCTTAAGGAGAGGATACCTTTCAAAAATATAGGCGAAAAAAAGTGACCCCCCCTGCAGAAAAGTGCCTAGTTGAAGGGGAAGATATTAATGTTTTAGCCAATTTTTCGATATTTGTCGTATGAAAGGTCGAACTTTAGAACAATACTGATCTTTGTGAACTCCGTCGCCTCTATGTAAAGTATAAGGCAGAAATGTAAACAGATATACATAAATACATTTATATATTGGTAACTAAATATTTTCGACCCAAACTGATGAAAAAGCTTGCCCTATCTCTGAACACCCTTTATGTAAAATTTCAAATATTTAGACCAGAAATTGTCTGAGTAATTTAGAAGAGCGCAGATGTCAATTTTGTTTTACTTTGACCCCTATTATGCCTTCTTAAAATGTATTGTTTTGTGCTCACATTAAGTTAAATCCATGCCCAACGAACCTATATCTAAAATTTAAAATGCGTAGACTTAAAATTGTCGAAGGAGATTAGTAGAGTTCTTAAACGTCAAATCGTCGAACTTTGAAACCTTAATAGCCAAATTTCTGGCCAAAAACCGATCACATCGATCTTCCCAAATCTCAGTACGCTGTATATCAAATTTCAAGTCTGTAGACTAAATATTGACAGAGTTATTGCGTAGGGAAATGTACACAGACACACACACAGACGCACACACACACATAGACACGTTCACTTTATATATATATATATATATATATATATATATATATATAGAGAGAGAGAGAGAGAGAGAGAGAGAGGGGGAGATAAGGAATATTGATGTTAAGAAACAATGCATGGCTCTATTAAAAAAATATAAAATGGAACATTCATGAATCAGAACTTACATCTCCGCAAAGATTAACATTGTACTTATGAAGAGGGCGTCAATGTTTAATACGTAATGCCGCACACTGTTTTATATCGTTTTATATTTAAGTAGATATATTTTTAATTAACTTTCTCTATACAAACATTAAATTTGATGTTGCCCTTGCATATACATATTACACAATTTTTCAATGACAATTAATACAACATTTTCTAAACAGTATATATATATATATATATATATATATATATATATATATATATATATATATATATATATATATATACATGCGTATACACACATGCACACACATATATACATAATACAATTGAGGATTCGTAATCATACATTTTTTTTTTAATTTTACGAAAACATTTATATCTAAATATAATAAACAATATTTCAATATATTTTGTTGCAACTACAGCTGTCCGTAAAATTATGGATACGAACAGCAGGTTCCTAAAAATATTATGACATTTTTTTAACCTTGCATTTACTTTGTCACAATTGATGCACTTTACAGTAAGCAATAGGAGTATTTTCGTTCATTTTCTAATTTTAATGCATTAAATATTTTCTATAAAATTATAACGAAAAATCACATGCAGTAACACCTTTCACAACGCGAACTTTCTTGCTGTGTGAATCTACACCATATTGTAGTAAAATATTTAATCTCATTTTTATATTTATTATTTTTCCATATAAAAACAACTGAATATATGATAGATAATATATATATATATATATATATATATATGTGTATGTATATTCTAAAATTATACTTTAATCTTTTCTCTCTCATATATACATATATATGCACATATCAATGTTATGGACATCTTTCTCTAGCGAATATTTTACAGGAAACGTTACAACAAATAGCAAATTACGTTCGATGGGTGATACTTGCTCTAATGATGACGTGTTCGTTAATGACTGAATGAAAGGTGAAAAGGTAAAGCACCATAGTCGTTCATTATTTTCTTTGTTCAAGTTAAAATATTCCAAGTAAAAAAAAAGTGGCACAGCGGCGAGAAACAATTTATCTTTCCGACAAATCAAATCAGATTTCGTTTTGTTTTCTTAAATGTATTTTTCTATTTTCCTTATTTCGTGGACTGTTATTTTTTCTGTATCCATCTCTTTTCAGTAACGAGCCAAAGAGCGCAATTTTAAGTCTTTACAGGAACTAAAAAAGGAAGAGTAGTATTACGCACTTCATCGAAGCCAACATATCAATACTTTTATTTTTTTAATCTTTTCTCGCTGTTTTTTCATTATTTTACTCTCCCTGTCTTTCTTTATTAATCATATGTATTTGTCACAAAAAAGCTATATATAAAACATGTACGTGCATATATATATATATATATATATATATATATATATATATATATATATATATATATTTGAAATAGATACTATTTATATATTCGATAAAGATAATATAATGTACCCTTTATATCAATGATTAGTACAGGACGGTCTTATAATTTCTATGGAAAATGCACATATTATTATGTCCATTAAAATCGACCATATTCTGAAACTGCTGAACGCAACTATAATATCCATAGATAGTCTTTATTTAAATTATTCATTTGAAAATGACTGCAATTGACAATACACCCTCATATATATATATATATATATATATATATGTATATATATATATATATATATATATATATGGTTAGTTTTTTTTTTTTTGGAAAAAGAATTCCAGCAGAGTGCTCAATTAAAAGGAAACTCCAAATTTTAAGAGCGTATTTATATTTTGTGTACAGAAAGTGGTTAGTTGAGACAGATCATTGGTACCGTCGGTTTCAAGCCCGATAATAACGCCTGTTTAAGGTATCCTCATCAAGCT
The DNA here is from genome assembly GCF_053919585.1 of Euprymna scolopes. Lineage (NCBI taxonomy): Eukaryota > Metazoa > Mollusca > Cephalopoda > Sepiida > Sepiolidae > Euprymna > Euprymna scolopes. Next base: position 83,927,758 of record NC_136491.1, read on the forward strand.
CTCTTCAGCCAATATTCGCTGAAGAGAGTTTGATAAGGATACCTTAAACGGGCCTTATTATCGGACTTGAAACCGATGATCTGTCTCAACTAACAACTTTCTGTACACAATATATATATATATATATGTTCAAACTATAATATTATCGCTCTAGAAGATAGGGTGTGATTCCAATTTCGTTTGATTTGGACCATTTTCCTTTTTTTGTTGCAGACAATCTACTAGATTTTCCAATTTTGTAGAGTGCGATAAGAGTCTTCTACCATGTTTGAAAGTGGCACATCATTGTACGAGCGAGATTGGAGATGTGCCGCTGTACACCTCCTGCTCTCTACCGATCCAACTTATGACAACAGAACCATTGCCAGCCCCCTCAAAATGCAAACCCGAACGGTTCAACGCTAGAGGGTACAGTTCAATCAAATTTTCGGCCCCGATTATGATCTTTGGTGTAATTTCAGGTGAGAGCCACATTATGCTTCCTCTAAACCATTGAAATTATTTGATTTTATCCATTAAATTTTACAAAGTTTTTTTAAAGCAGCGCTTTATATTAGAACAAAATTGAACAATAAAAATGCTGGAATCGACCATAAGGCTCTAATTAAAACACAACTCAGGAAAACAAATACTTATTAAACAAATAAATGCACATAAATCTACGTTAATCAAGTCTCCCGTCACACGCTTTTACTTAAAAAAAACCTTTATAATCCTTCTATGTCGAAAATGGCTCCATCAATATATAGAGTTCGTTCCTCCTTCTATTATCACATATTGTTTCATTGCTAGTATAGCGTCTCCTAAATTTGTTGAGTTAAATTAATTGCGTCAATTTGAAAATAATTATCGAACATATATTTAAAAGGCTGTGTGTTTTTCATAATCAGACGTATATAAATCTATCGAAATACTCCGAGGCATGAGACAAACATATCTTGTTTATTAAGTATATAAAGTTAAAATGCAGCCATTTAATATACTAATTTATATTGAATTTTTATATATTCCCTAAGATAATTCGTACCTTTTTCGCAATATGAAACATTCAACGTCGTTTTAAGATTTTCTTTAATATCTTTTTATAGCATTCCCTGATATATCTTCAGAAACAATGCTTAAAATATAAGTATCATAAGTAGATTAAAAAATAGAATATAAGTATATGGACAACAAGTCAAAATATATCGTCAAATTTGTGATGAAGTCCATATTTGCATACAATTTTTTAAGACAGAAACACCGATCTATACAGAAACTTGATGGGCAAGCTGAGGGAGTCGATATAACACAAAAGCTGTGTTTTAAGTTATTAGTCTAACTCGTTCTCTGAATCGTATCCCCTAAATGAGAACACATTCTAAAAGAACAGATTTCGTATATGTAATATGCATTAGTCTATAAAACTTTCCAATTAGATGTGTTAAACAGCATCAAATCTAACCGACTGTGATTTTATTATAATTCATTTGATCAAACATTTATTGCAAGTAATATGTTATGAATTTAATATGTTTCCTGACGTTTAAATTACTTAAAATATTATTCTAACATAATTAAAGTTGACGCTTTTTTCTACGCATGCATTTATGATATATAATTATATTTAATGTTTATAGACGAGAAAGCTAATTCAATATCGTGTGAATAAGTTTAAAATTCAACACGCTAACACTGATGATGAACACGCGCTTTTCAACAATCACGAAAAATACATGTTTATTTTATATTTTATATATGGAACTTGTTTTATTTTATATATAAAACTAGCCTACATACATACATACATACATTTAAAAAGACAGGTCTGATTTATATAGTTGAACGTAAAAAATATATAAAAACGTGGCGTCTTTGCTGTTGCGCTCATCGCCAAACCGGAATTTATGTAGGCTAGTCAATCAAAAAAAAAAAGACGATGACTTTCGAAAATCTGGCGAAAAAAAGCGACCCCTTTTCGTAGAAAAGTGTCCAGCTGACAGTGAAGGAATTAATGTTTTGGGGCAATTCTTCGATATTTGTCGCCCGAGCGGCCGGACTTAAAAACGGTACCAATCACGTGAAAATTGGTCGCATCTGTCGAAAGTGTTAGGCATTTAAAGTGTTAGACATTTAAAGAGACAGGTGATTTATATTATAGAAGATGATTCGTTCTTATCACGTGAAAAATATCTTATCATCCTCATTTTACTAACAGAAACACACAATAATTTCTTTTGAAAACGCATATTTTTTACCGTTGTAACATACAGAGAATATATATGAGACGAATATTATACTGTTATACACATTCCCGTAAAAGACATGCATAAATAGAGTAGACAAAATGAGCTCTCAACGTGTGCTGACTTACTTCAATACGATTTTGTTGCTTGGTCTGCATAGTTTATGCTATCACCCACGCAATGATATGATAAACCGATTAGAGACGTATATTGGTGACTGCTGAACAATATCCCATCTGGGTAATTGCCGGTCAGTAGTTTGCCCTTGCACTGACTTACTCACACGATTGCAAGCGCATAAATAAGGCAAAAAATACTCGACATTAGCTACTATATTGGGAAATGCTTATTTGCCGATCTAGCGAACAGTTAAATTACGTGCATCTATAAATACCAAGCATCGCGTGCAGGATCATATTTTCTTCCGACGAACTGTAAATGATGTGGCTCCAAATGTTTTGCCTAACGCACACATATATCACTTTATATGCATATATATATATATATATATATATATATATATATATACACATTTATGCATAAACATACATACTCACGCACCAAAACACATAAACAAACATACACACACAAACATAAGGTTCTGAAAACTTGCTTGCTTTCTTGCTAAATCGCATATTGTCTTCGAAAATCGAGCTATTCCATCTTAAAAAGATCGAGATGACAGGTGAATTATATATATATATATATATATATATATATATATATATATGCGTTTTATTTTTTTATTACCGTATATTTCTGGTAAGTTCGTTAGTTGAAACAATAATGTAACTTAACAGAAAGATACGGTAATAAAAAATAAAACGCATATTTGCTCTACAACAGTATTGAGCACTTTCTTCAGTTTTTATTAATTACCATTTCTACTATATATATATATATATATATATATATATATATATATATATATATATATATATATATATATATGCCTGCTTGAATCTTGTCCTCGACGATCAGGCGATCGCATCTTTATTTTTTAAAAGTTGCTATCTTAGAATATATATATATATATATATATATATATATATATATATATATATATATATATATATATATAAGAGCAAATAGTTAATACAACATAAAAAACTTTGAAAAAGAGGTAAAAACATATTCTGTTTTAAAAAACGAAACACTAAATAAGTAGATAGTCCGTAATCCGCGGAGTTTCGATGAAATACTTTCCTTCTCATAACAGGGTAGAATTTAGCAAAATGCGGGATCGGATGTTTCTTGCAAAAGTATTTAATAAACTACAAGGAAGTCATAGATCTTACTTGATAACAAAAATAAAGCAGAGGGAATAGGGTGAAGAAAATGTGATTTCACCTGTGATTAAGGACTATCCACTTATTTACTGTTTTTTTTTAATTAAATATGTTTTTAACTCGTTTTAAAAGTGTTTTTAACATGTTTTATTAACTATTTCTATCTCTTGTAAGCTCTTTGGTGTTATCGAGCCTTTACATCTGGTTGAGCTTACTTTAAATATATTAATTCTTTAATATTTATTATATGCCATAGTTTTGCCATCTTGGATCATTTTGATAAACTTAATTGTAATTCTTATTTCGTAAATATATGATTAATATATATATATATATATATATATATATATATATATATATATATATATATATATATAACTACTTAATTTACTCACATGAAATTAATATACGAAAGTATAAATTTATGCGTAAACTTTAAGTATCTACTTCAAAAGTGATCGATACGCCATATACATTTTATAACTGACTATATATATATATATATATATATATATATATACATATATATATGAAGAAAATAAATTAAAACTTTAAGTTGAAATTTATAATAAAATTTATTATTCGACCGAATGCTCCAAACCAGTTTAAAATGTTCTTATCACGCGGGATTTCAAAGAATGCTATTCTTACTATTCTTATCATCAGAAGACAGCAAGTAATTACCAAATTGTATCTTTTTCCAATGCTAGAATTTTCTGGTTACGTCGTTAAATGAGATCGACATGTATTATATTCATAAATTTCAAAGATGTGCACGTCGTTTAAAAACGACGAGTGAAAAAATTACGGAGATGTAAAGTTGCAGCTTTCAGGAAGACTCTTTTAAAGGTAATCCGAAAGGCAAAAATATTTTTTTACAAAGAAAGTTTACTACTACTACTACTACTACTACTACTACTACTACGTCGAATACTACTGTGTTTAATCATATCTTCATTTGATTGCAGATCAAATAATTAGTTTCATAAAGCTTTACCATCCTTAGACATGTAAAAATATTTAAAAAGTTAATATAATATTCTGTTAGCCCTTTCTTTACTTTACCCGTCCGTCACGTTTTTATGAAAAAAAATATACAGGATTTTTATAGCTAAACTACTTCAATAAGGTCATTTTCGCAAAATTTTGCATTACAAATTCCAATCTAGCAAGATTGCAAAATATGTTAGTCAGTTCAATTTTATTTTTTCTTGTCTTTTTTTAATACCATTGTAATAATATTTTCAATAGTTACAATGTCGTGAAATACTAATTTTGACGTGTAGAGCTTCTTGATCAATGCAGGAAATCAAGGAAACGTTACGAAAAAGGGGCATTCAAAGAACCGGAGCAAAAAATCAAAACATTATCTTGTAAGAGGTGGTTGAAGAAATAAATAAAAGATTGTGTCTTACGACGGAAGTTAATTATCTTTTTTTAATAACATTTAAACCACAAACAAGGCTCCTCGCCCATTTGATGTAGGGGGTTACTATCAAGGACATAAGCTACAGGGGTACTATGAAGGGAGTTGGGAAGCAAGATGTCGGTTCACGTTACACTTGGACTTCTGCATGTCAGTACAATTTGGGAAGCAGGGACCCGGAAGGGAATTCCAAAGTCTAGCGGTTCTGTGGAGGGAACTACTGTAGTAAACGGCTCTCTTACAGCGAGGGATCTGTGCAGGGGTGGGATTTAGCTGCTTGTGTGGTTGGTCGGGGGTATTTAAGTCGAGGGAGTACGAGTGCTTGCAGTTCGTCGGTGCATTAACCGTTAAAGTACTTGTAGAACAGGAAGAGGGATGCAATATTTTATCAATGGGACGGAGGCGTAAGGTAAGATAAGCTATCAGGTTGGCGATTCCCTTTTAAACCGTGTCTAGGAGCGAGAGATTAGTAGCAGATGCACCAGCCCAAATATGATAACAATACTCCATACATGGGTGAATGGTGGCCTTATGGAGGTACAAGATACATACGGGCATTAGTAGCTTCTTTTACTGTATAGAGAACCTACCTTCTTCGCAGCGGTCCTGACAATGCGCTCAATGTAATTGTTCCAACTCATGTTTCCTGTGAAGGTCGATCAAGGATTTTAGCAGAATACTTTCACATGGAGTGTCTTTGGTCATTGCTATTGGTGGTAGAGGCGGTTTCTTCTTATTATTGAAGCAAACGAGTTTAGTCTTGGCAGCATTGAATGTGACCATCATTTTTTGTCCTCATTCCACTACAGATTGGAGGTCATCCTCTAGTGTTTCTGCCATTTCTTAAGATATCTGTTCATTTGTTTTCCTGCTCTGTCTATTATAGAGCGTGGTGTCATCAGCAAATATACCCATCTCAGAGGTAATTTTGTCACAGAGATCATTTATGAATATTAGGAATCAGAAAATGTTCTGAAGATATTTGAAATGTGTTTTTCTTGGAACCACTTAAATTCCTTATCAAAATCAGATTTTTCCAATAGACTAGTTGAGCAGAAATCGATAGACCGGGCCCCTAGGCGCATGCCCGTCGGGTTTCGAGCCTGCTAGCATGTAAAGTCACTCATGCTCACAATTTACAAGCGCGACACACACATACCCACACATACACTAACTATTTTTACCCCTCTATTATCGTTGGTCAATCAAAACCAAACCTATTAACATCCTCACAAATCCAATAAAATTGTCCTCCTATAAACAACTTCCAATGAATTATAATTTATTTAACTGATCAGAGAATTTTTATTACGAATTCCTTACTTGGTACGAGAAGCTCTCATTTGGGCTAAAAAGAAACATTTCGTTTGTTTCCCCTTGAAATTCTTTTGAAGATATACGCAGGCTGAATTCGAAAGTAAGTGCTATGTAACATTATAATAGCATCTCATTTTTCTCGTTCTGAATTCGTTGCGTTCTCCATTTCAAAGATAGTTAAACGTTTCATTAAATAAAAGAGTATAAACTACACAAACAAAGACGTGATGCGAAAAGGAACTTCTAATTATTTTCGTCGAAGATATTAGACATTGTTTGTTCATTTACATTGAAATCTTGAACGATGGTATTTCGTTATATCTTACATCATGCAGTTTTTCCTATTAAAACACATATTCATACCATTGCTATTATTAAAACATATGACAATTCATGAATATATTTCTCATATCGTTAGCCGAGTATCGTACTACGGGTCATATGTGAAGCTTTTAGACTCAGTGTTTTTCGCCTGACATCACATCCCCATTTCTCACACCTTTGGGAAGGCTAAGAAAGATAGGAAAAGGGTAAAAATAAATTAATTTGATCTTCGTTCAAATTCACAAATCTGTGGAATCGATAAGGAACAACTACATAGATAATTACTTTCTAAACGTCTTTCATCAGTTTCTTCGTGCTTCCAACGATCTGTAGTCTTACAATGAGAACTCTAGCATTATGCCATGTGAAATCTTCTCGGTTATTAAATATTTAAGATTATATTGGGTTATTCGTCTAATAGCTAACGAAAACGAAGGGTAGGTCATTTTACTACGTTGGTGAGGTTTTGCGTTTGACGCGAGTAATATATAAATAATACGTTTATTATATCACAAATTATGTTATATATTTATACTGACAACTGCGCATATCTATATATATATATATACATATACATATACATACATATATATATATATATATATATATATATATATATATTTGGTGTAAAAAATGAATTCGCCTGTTCTGTCTATTAAAACACTCAAGGTATTCTGTATAATATTTGAATTAATGTCAAATTATAACTTATTCCTTGTTTTACTATATATAAATATATATATATATATATATGTGTGTGTGTGTGTGTGTGTGTGTATGTGCATATATATACATTTTAGTAAATGTCCTGACCAAAATTACTTTTTATATATTATATATTTTTCTTCTGAAAATGCTTAACCTCGTACTCGCGCAAAAGATATACCGATTGTAGTTTCAAAATGCAGACCGGGTGTATCATTTCATTGTATTTGTTCATTATAGAAGTTACCATATTTTCTCGCTTCATCACTTTATATTATGAGTTTTAAGATGCAATAATATCCCTGAAATGTTCTTTTAACTTACTAAAGTATGTAATTTCCTCTGAATAAAAAAAGCCTCCAAATGACAATTCATGACGAACTAATTTATATCTTGCTGTTCGTATGGGCACACGTGATAGTTGATGAATCATGTAATAAATTTCCTTTACACACACACACACACACACACACACACACACACATATATATATATATGTATATATACCTGATGATTGCAACGTCTATATATACATACACATGCATATACCTACTTATAGACATATACGTATATATATATACGATGAGAATTTTGAAAATATTATTTCGACGAAATAGAGATGATAAAAAAGGAACAAACCAAGTTATGTGTTCATCAGCGGTTCGTCCCTATTGCGACACTTTCTGAGGAAAAAATAACATTGTGTGAATTTCGGTTGTTCCTGTTTTATCGCTCGCTCTCTCTTTCTATCTCTCTCTCTATATATATACATATATACATCCATATATATATATATATATATATATATATATATAAAGAAGAAGCGATAGGGAGAGAGAGAAAGAGAGAAAGGGAGAGAGATTAAAAGGGGGAGGAGAGAAAAAGTCATCCAAGAAGTATATAGGATGTTTTAACTGGAACTTTTCGATATAATAGAAAGCTCAACATACAGGACGGACTTAGAAAAGAAAAAAAATATTGATAACATAAAAACATATGCTGGTTGATATAGATTTATTGATCAATTTAAACCAAAGGAACTGAGTGTGTAGGGTTATGAATCTCGTTTTCCTTTTTTTCCAAGCATACTGCGTATCATCATCAGAAGAGATAAGCTGCTGGATGACAATAGAAGGATTCGACGTCTAACAATAAGTACATTAAAGGATTTTTTATAGGTTCTATATATTATAGGGGCGAAAATCTTGTCTAGAGGATTACCAGATAATGACAGCAGCCATTAACCAGCGTTGCCCGGTGGAAGCATGACACGCCCCCTCGTAAAACCTTTGGTGGCCACTGCGTATCTAGACAATTGGAGACACCGGCGGCCGTGACCGAAATGAAATAATTAGGCTTTCAATGCCAATTATAATATTATTAGAAATTAACAACAGAATCTTTCGAAGATAGCAATTCAAATTGTATATTAACATTTTATTCTTATTCAAGTCTTACTCTTCTTTTCAACTCTTGCACCAATATTAAATTCCAGTATTACATCTTTTTTAATGTATAAAACAGAACAATTACGACTTTCTCATTTCCTGCGTAATCTTATTTTAAGAACAGCATTCTGAATAAAAAACCTAACATGCTAATGTTAAGAACGGCTTTCGGAATACACACAACCAACCACCCAATGTCATGAACGGCTTTCGGAATAGACACCCCGAACCTCCCCATGTACAGACCGGCTTTCGGAAAAGACACCGCTATTTTGGGTGAGGGGTTGTTGAAAAAATATTTTACCCAAATGTAATCGTGTTTTTGTTAGTATACCCACCTGCAAATACAATAAAAACAAAAACTTAGGTGGGTGCCAGAGTCGGTAGGAGAGAAGTAAGTTTTTTGCGCGTGTTTACAAACTTGGCAGCCAGTAAATTACAGTGGATGATACAGGTCTCCATATCTCACAAACTATTTGTTTCTTCAAAATGCAAATGTCTTCAAAAGCAGCCCAGAAAAGAAAATCAAGTGCCATTCTCAACAGAAAGAAAAGTTGGTCAAAACACAATCATATAACAAATAAATGTTCCATAGCCAATGAAATTTACATTAAAACTGACGCTTACGTAATCGCGGAAAAATATAGAAGTAAATAAATCGTCCGCAGGAATAGTAAATGCCAAAAAAGCAAAAGCAAAAAAAAAAAAAAAAAAAAAAAAAACATAGCATCTTGCAAGCGGCGATAGTTGCTTTAAAACCGAAAAATAAATATTGCTACCTGAAATATTTTTACAGGACTGTCTTCTGAGGTGGGGGGATAGTGGCGCGTAGGTATTTCCTAGTCATTGCTGTGTTTATATTTAAAAAAAAAATTACTCCTGGAGTTCAAGCAAAGACGAAAAAAACGTCATGTATATAAATTTTTAATTGTGTACGTATGCTCTAATAATTAATGTTATCAGTAGGTGATTGTCTGTTTATGAGCGGTTAATATATGTGTATTTACTTTTACCAATATTGTCTCCTGATGAGAGCGACACCATATTGTAAACTTTCTTTGTTTCTTTTTATAGAAAATATTTTCATCGGAAATATAAGCAATGCCAATCAGAATGGGCAGAATCTGCCATGGAAGCCGTATTATTTATTAAGAACGAAACTGGGAAAGACTAGGTTATGCCTACCTATATGTGGGCTGGTTACGAACGGATAAATTACAAAATCTTTGGAAAGTGTAGATTTCCCTGCAGTGTTGGCTGATGATGAGTGGGGGACTAAATTCTTACGGAGAAAATCAGAACTCCTTTCTTTGAAGATGTTTAGATTCTTATAGTGTTGCTCCTAAGATTGAAGCACACATTTTATTATAGCACCCTTATGTGTCTTAAACAATGTTCAAAAGTTACATATGATAGTGGCTAATAGCCTAGACGTATTGTTTTTTTTATTTGACATTTCTTGTTGCAAACCGATCATACTTTGATCCAGAGGGGAATTTCTGCAGTAAATATTTTTATATAGGGGTATAGCTAGACATTTATATACATGTATCATAAGATTGAGGGTTTCTGCTAGTATCATTGTTCAAGGTGTAGTTTTCTGCATAATACCTGACGTACTACTTTTCCAACTTGATCATGCATGTTTTTTTAATTATAGGGGAGAGTTTAGTGCATTCACTTATAATGTTGCTTATGTTTCGTCTTTGTCCACAGAGTCTGCATTTACCTTGTATATTTGCTGTGACCACCTCTTATGGTATAACCGTGTGTGGCTGGTGTTAGAGGTTAAGTTTCTCTGTTTAGGTTTTTGTTTCATAGCTATGTCTAAGTGTATAGGTTAGTCTCGTCTTTTATTATTCTTATGAAGCGTTCGTATAGCTGGTTCCTTTTTATTTAAATTTTCCTGTCTTATTATATATTTCTCTTTCCTGTATTGTTCGTTTCTTTTTCAGTACCTAGGGCTGTGGGTATTATACTTTTAGTGTTTGGCATTATGTGTTTTTCTAATTTATTTTTATGTCATTTACACAATTTTCCTGACAAAAAAGTCTTCTTACCCGTTTTCCATGTTCCCATAGTGTCGGTCAGCATAGTCCTTACGGTGTAGTATATTGTGAATAATCATATGTCCTCCCCTGTTCCGGTCGTGATCCATCAGTTCTTCTTTTATCCAAATTGTAAACATTCCACAGAAAGCTCCCATCGATTTACACGATGATTAAGAAAATTTTAATCTTATAAATGCTAGATCAAAATCGATTATTAATAAAGAGTATTCATCGACATAAGAATATTTCATTTACCACGTTTATGTATTCCATAAAATATGATACAACACAGTTTATGGAAAAAATATAATTTACTTAAGCACGACAGGATCAATATCCACAACAAATATGACTCCTTTTATTCTGAGATGGAAAACTGATTATTTAACTCAAGGCACTTCATCAGCGCAACAATTTGGGCATCGATTATAACATAAAAACATGTTATCAAGACAAAAGTGAATGTAGTTAAGTTTTATTAAGCAATAAATATATATGTATACATATATATATATATATATACATATATATGTGTATATATATTACTGTAGAAATATATTTTCTTATAATATATATCAATCCTTATTGATATATAGCTCAATATAATTACAGAGCAATGTATAGAATAAATGACAAAAGGTTATAGTTCATAATGTATGATGTTGACCATCTTATAATTTATTCCTTTAATTCGGTTGACTTATACAACTCTTGACAGTATCTGTTTCGTAGCACATAATCAATCACTTAATTAATATATCAATCAGTGAATCTATTATGCCCTTAACTCACCAGAAGAAATGGCAACAACCAATCCGTCTAAAGGAATTGAAGTGTAATTTGACATGATTAAAATACGAAAATTGGAAGAGAGACCGCATATATATATACATGTTTATATATATATTTATACATATAAATATATATATATATATATATATTTATTTACATATATATGTATGCATATATACGGCCATCTAGAAAAACTGTTTTCCTTTAAGTATAAACACTTAAAACTTCATGTTAAAACAATAGTCATTAAATAATATTTTACAATAAATTATTGTGTACAATTATTATAGATTTTTTTTCAAATTACATAGAAAAGTCATCTGATTATTTCAAACGCTTAAACATAAAGCTATGAATGCTACATTTAAGGAGAAATAACATATTGATATGTTACTATGGCATTGTAGGTCAGAATTAATGTGGATCTTACAACACTGTTTGTTCGTTTTTTCACAGGTTTTACTATTTGAATTCGTGTAAAAGCTGAATGAAAATCAACTGTAATAAAAAACCGTGGTAAATAAACGAACCAGTTTCTCATCTTATTTTTTAATGAAATCTATTGCATTTTTTTTCATAATTCAGACTACGATACGTATCTTGGTTTAAATACATTACTCAGTGCGACACTCGACTTTTTCATGTGTATTTTTCGATTTCAATAACTATTAATCCGACAGTGAAACGATGGATACTTGTGGAAATGATATATACGCGGATGTTTATAGAGTTGCCGAGACGTACTATACTAATAAATAGTATTGTTCTTAAGTTTTGAAATTGCATGAGAAAACAAAATATGATAAATGAAGGATTTCCGTTATACAATTCTTATGAGTTTCAGAGTTTTACTGGAACATTCTCAAGTTTGAATAGTTATACCTTAAGTAAGCGAAATCGATTCTTTGTGTTAGCATTGGGTTTGATTCCGGTAGCCTCAGAAATCCCCCATGATTGTATACAATTGTCCTCAAATTCAAAGAGCAATGATTTTTTAAAGGGAACATATTTGATGTTTATGGATCACTATCTGTCAGTCGAACACATGGGTAAAATATATTTTCTTCGTTTTAGTAGGTCCTTACGTCAAATTTATTGATGGCATGTCTGGAGCGATTTTCATAAAAAGAATAACAAAGGGATATATATGCAAATACATGCTTCCGATATTCCCCGTTAAGTAATCCAATTTACCAATTTCAACTACTAATTATTACTACGATATTGTCCCATAGACTGTTGTGCACTCTTTAACCCTTATCCCCGAGTGGCCTCTGGGTCTTTATAAGTGGTAACTCCTATGTGAAAAAAAAGATATTGATGATTGATCACACACTGAAACTTTATAAACCATTATAACAAATCGACAAGTATTTTACTGTTCAAATATATTTAGAGGAAAACACAATTTTTGAAGTCATTCCAAGTAGCCAATTTTCTTGCCTCTGCCAACGACCATACAAAGTAGGCACTAACGTGAAACATTAAATAGGAGTTAAAATATATATTATGCGATTATGAGCAGCTGAAAATAAATTACGAGTTAAATGCGCTTCGCAATTTAAGCTGTAGAATGACACATGCAATTTCCGCTAATTTAAACAAATGGAAACGTCTTTATAGCATTTTGCAGTGCTCGTTCTAGCATAGAAATTGAAACTTATGACCGTGTGCATAGTGTTATATGTTAAAGTCATTACGTGTTTTCACACACGCCCATAGTTAATATCGCTGCATTATCCTATAATGCATATTGTGAACAAGTAGAAAATTGCTTTCTCGTTTAAGTTTCCTTGTTTTTCATTTATAAAGTCTTACCAATTCTCTTTGCGAGCGGAAATTAATTTATTTATTTGCACGTTATCATGGAAAAATGGCCGTCTTCAGGCAAGTACAAATATAATTCGCTATTTTCATACTGTTTAATTTTAGTGAATCGATACATGTAATATATATATATATATATATATATATATATATATATATATATATATATATATATATATATATGAAATGAAAATTACCATAAAATTTGCCAAAATGATCCTGGATGGTAAAACTAAAGTATATTATAAATATTAAAGAATTATTATTTATAAAGTAATCTCAACCAGATGTAAAAACTCGATAAAACCAAATAGGAGATAGAGCTTATAATAAGAGCAAATATTTAATGAAACATGTTTAAAACACTTTGAAAAATAGGTAAAACATATTTAATCTGAAAAGGTAACTCTTAATAAGCGGATAGTCCTTAATCCGCGGAGTTTCGAAGAAATACTTACCTTCTCATCAGAGGGCAAGAATTAGTAAAATGCTTGATCGGATTTTGCATACTGAAGTATTTGATGAAAGTACAAGTAAGTCAAAGATCTTACTTAATAACAAAAAGTTAAACAGGGGGAATAGGTTGAAGAAAAAGGTGAAACCACGTGATCATTGAAAAATGGCCGTCTTCAGGCAAGTACGAATATAATTCGCTATTTTCATACTATTTAATTTTGGTGAATCGATAAATATAATATATATATATATATATATATATATATATATATATATATATGTGTGTGTGTGTGTGCGTTTGTTAAATTATCTCTAAGAATTGTATTCCTAAACTGAGAATCTCTCCATTGTACATCTATTGAGGTTGACGGGTACTAATGTGGTCTGTTTTTTTCTGATTTCATTTCATGCAACTATTTCAAAAAGGGCCGAGTGTTAGTTAAAATATGTCTCGCACAATAAAAGAACAGTATGTAAATTTAAAAAAATATTTGAAAAGGAAATACTCTACCATTTTTATATGTATATCATATTATTTTATGTATATTATTTATATAAAAATGTAGAAGTTTATAAGGCTGTCTTTATTAGTTTAAATGTTTAGCCGCTAAATTCCAAAACTACTGGCAACATAATACTGTAATTACCAAGTAATAGTAATCATTAGGGCTATTTTTTCATTATATTGACTTTCGATTTAATATCATTTAATATCTTATATGTTTCGATTGATTAACTATGCTTTACAAAACAATGATGAGATTATTCTATTGGCATAACCCTAGTAATCATACCAATGGATTTTATAATGACGAACGTCTTTGTTTGGAGCAATAAAAAACGCAATGAGACGTCGGCGACTTTGAATGCAAAATGTTTTTGTTTTTTTAAATTTAATAATTTATAATAAGTTATAAATTATAGCGAACGCAGCTTTACCCCTAAATGGGTTAGTTTTGAATTAGTTTATGGCGTCCAAGTCTGTTAAAAACTTTAAAAAATCAGTAATATATATATATATATATATATATATATATATATACTTCAGAATAAAATTATCTATCAATCAACTGGTATGGAAACCTGTGATCATAAGTTTTTCAAACTAGTACTGACAGTAATATTCTGAAGTACTATCCCACCTAAATAAGATAGATCACATAAATCAAATTTTAGCCATTAAATGAATTTAAAACTTTATGACGTGAAATGTCTGAATTTCAAATCAAGAGATTTTTATTATTCTATGTAAGACAAAGTATAGATTTGAAATATTATAATTACTTATCCTATAGAATTTCGATGTCTAACATCTCTTTAGAGGAGAAAATATGAGCAAATAGTTATAATGGTTTACACCTTATTTGCTAATGTTAGTGAGACATGGAAAATCACAATTGAAAGTCGTTAAAGTATTTAAATGTCATAGAGTAAGGGAAGTGTATGAAAAGGATAAAAAAATCACATCCAAATTACATGGTAAGATCTCAAATGAATGTCTTTGATAGCAGTGTGGTAAAATAATCCAAACTGTACTTTGAATAATCCACATCACAATGTAATGGTCTGGAATAGGCATTTTCCTGTAGCCCTATCAAACAACCTCGTTGTTTTCATTCATCCCGAATTTTGAATATCTCAAACCTATATATACAATAAAAAGAGCAAGGTATTTTTTAAATTTTATTTTAGGGTGGACAGTTATATATAGTCGCTACAAAAAGCCATCATTTTCAGTGAATGTGTCCTCCTCAGGCGACCTGGAACCTCTCGAGGCCATAAAGGAAAATTTAAAAAAATGAAAGAAATTGAAAAAAGAGTAACATTTATATATATATATATATATATATATATATATATATATATATATATATATATATATATATTGCAGTATTCAGCAGAGTATTAGCTTTGTAATAACAAATTCGAGATCTGAATGAGTAAAAATATATCCAAGCGTATTTTTCGATCGGCATAGTCGAGTGCCACCTTATAATTAATAACATATAACTGTCTTGAGTGTCATAATATGCGCATTGTAATTTTTAAAAATATTAACATTTTTCCATTAGTACTTTCATTTATATACATGAATCAAGATTATTTATTGACTGGTTATATATATATATATATATATATATATATATATATATATATATATATATATATATATATATATATATATATATATATATATACACCAACATTTGAAGTTAGATATTTAGTCGCCCTTTTTGTGGGTAAAAACTGATTAAAGATTTTCCACGTCCGCATATGCTCTATACCACATTTCAAGCCTGTAGATGAGAAGTTCCTTGAGTATATAGCTTGAGATGTGTCGTCACACACATTCTGACGGAAAAGCTGCGTCAATGTAACCGAAACATCCTAATTAATTTTAGAAAAATATTTGCTTGATTTTTTATATGAATAATACAGTCAATGTGTTTACGTGTGTCGATATGTGTGTAAAGATTTAACCGATAAAATCTTAAATCACTTGACGATAAAATTACGGGAAAAATATCTGTACAACAAGGAAGCTTTAAAAAGAGTAAACTCATTGTTTGGATTGATAAATAACGCAGAGAAGTCAGCAAGTTAAACTGCAAAATGCTAATTTATACTCATGTTAAGTTTGCAGGTTGAAACAAGTAACGTAGAAAGCAATACAAATGACGACTCAACAAACAAAGGTAGATCAAATAAGAAGTGTATTAGGAAAAGGTATATTTACAGAATATTTACATAATGGTGTCAAATAAGAGAGTATTTGCTGGCAAAACATATCTGCTCTCGGCGGCCTTCGGTGGTTTCTGGTGAACACACACTCAGACTAACTGACTATTCTTATTCATGTGTAATTACTATCCACATATGCAAATGAATATGTTCCACCACAACACCCTCCTCCCAAGATTTGAAGTCGCACAGATTTCAATATAATTTTCTCTTGGGATTTATCATTTACGGTTCATTGCACTTTCTTTTTCTACGTGATCTTCGGGGTTCAGGTGTATATTGAGGCCGTTCCAAATTAAAGGATTCGTATATGATGTCGATGGTATCCTATTCTTCGACTGTTGTTGTATAATCACCACCTTGAATGTGGCGTTTTTTTATTTGATTCAGGTGCTTTTTATGCATATTTTGTGGACCTTTAATCATGTATGTACAATCACCAATGCGTTTATCCACTACTCCACATACCCAGTAAGAAGTGTTATTCCTGTAGCACTTGAAATATACTCGATCTCCCGAGATATATGTCTTTCTTATCATGTATGAAGTGCTTCAGACAATTGTCTGTCTTAGCAATAGTCTATCAAACGCTCATTTCACTTTTCTGGCAAACATTAAATCAGCTGGTGATATGTTTGACGGGGTATTAGGGTGCGGTGTTATCCTATATATTTGCAAAAATTGTTGCAAAGCTTATTCCGTTGGTATCCCAACGGATTTTTTCAACGCTCGTTTTAACGTGTCCACGAACCTCTCCGCGAGACCGTCCGACTTGGATGATCCGGCGGAGTAGTGATATGCTTTACTTGGAACGTGTCAGAAAATTCCTTAAAATCTGTGGATGTGAATTGAGTGCCATTGTCAGTGACCAGTGTGTCTGGTACATCAAATCGTGGAAATAACTCGTGTAGGAATCCTATTGAGTTGTTCGTTGTTGTATTCCTGCAACGCATTACCTCAGGCCATTTTGTATAAATATCTACTACAATTAAGTAGTAATCTTCTCCTACTAGACCAGCGAAGTCTATGTGGATACTCGACCATGGGTGGTCAGTTTTCGGCCAAGATTTGTGTACTATAGATGGGGATTTTGCCGCTAACTGCCATCCTTCACATCTATTTATTGTTGTAGCTATGTCGACGTCCATGTTACGCCAGTATACGTAGCTTCTCATTAGAGACTTCACCCGATTCATCCCCGGATGTCCTGTGTGGAAGTCTCTCAAAATCCTCTTCTGCAACATTTTAGGTATTACTACTCTCTCGCTATATAATAACACATCGTTACAAATGGAAAACATTTCCTGAAATTTGTTGTCATTTATAATTTTTTCTTGTATATCATTTATATATTCATCTTTATCGGGTTCTCTTTTAATGCCCAACAATGGTACCGGTAGTTCTTTAATGATGTTTGCTACCATATTTTTCACTTCGACGTTTGTTCGAATTGCTGCAACACTGATTCTTCCAAATTATGTTTCTGTGGTATTAGTTTTGAAAGTCCATCCGCATGGAAAATCTTTTTCGATGCTAGATGTTTTAGCTGGAACTCGTAATTCAGTAGGATCGTACCCCAGCGCAGCAATCTATTTTTTAGTGAGTTCTTTCCATTTCTTCGTCAAACTGTGATATTTAACGTTCATCCTCGTCGCCACTGTTAAGTTTTCAGGTTGAAACAAGTAACGTAGACAGCAATACAAATGACGACTCAACAAACAAAGGTAGATCAAATAAGAAGTGTATTAGGAAAAGGTATATTTACAGGATATTTACATAATGGTGTCAAATAAGAGAGTATTTGCTGGCAAAACATATCTGCTCTCGGCGGCCTTCGGTGGCTTCTGGTGAACACACAGTCAGACTAACTGAGTCTTCCTATTCATGTGTAATTACTATCCACATATGCAAATGAATGTGTGCTACAACAACAACTTATTTATATTTCTATTAGTTTGCGCATGCGTCAGCTAATCATGACTAAAATTGTTTTAATTTAATAATGTTTTTATCTATCTGTCGGTTTATCTCGAACGAAGCTTTAGCGCTAATTTATTTTGGTTTTTACCGTAGCTGATGAGAGAAAAGTCAGGTTTTACTTTGGAAATAAGTACTATATGATAGGTAAAAACAGTACAGCATTGAACGTATTGTATATTGTTATATATGCACTCTCATATAATGTTAACATTTACAAACATTTTTTCCTGAAATATACGTGATATTATGTAGAATCTTTTATATATATATATATATATATATATATAATTTTAAAATGTAATTATAAATTAAAAATAAAATAATATATATACCGCTCCCCATGTGGGGGTACCAAATAGGTTAAAGGGAAAAGTATTCCCAACTCGACTTTAGGTAAAACTACACTTTCGTAAATTATTGAATCCATTCAACACATACCGCTAAAACAGAAACAAACAACATCATATATATATATATATATATATATATATATATATATATATATATATATATATATATATATATACTGGGGTTTATACAACTTGTGGCGCTATATGCGTACTATTCTTTCTGTGTTTGTCATATATAAGAAGATCTCAAGACATGTACATATTCTCGTTTCTGATCGATGCCACCTTGTGACGATTCGTACCTGCGTTTCAGAAAACACGACTGGGTGTTATTGTTAGGAGAAATCTTTATTCGGATTTCATCATTGGCAGTGCAGCCTTGCTTCGTTGAAAGGAATCAGTTCTTTTTTCTTCTTTTTTCTTTTTTGGTTTTCTCATCTTGAAACAAGATTTCCCCGTTAACTCTAAACTGTCGAACCGACAAACTCGAACTGAACTCTTTATATTTACGGGTCTATTTATATGAGTGCATGTATGTGGGGCTGTAATTCGCTTTTAGTGCTCGCACCCAACATACACTCACTGATCTATCTGGAACCACAGGTGCAAACTTTGCCAACAGAAGTTCCCGAGTTTTATGTATGCCATCGGTAACCTTTATTTACCTCTTCGTACTCCATGGCACCACAAGTTGAGTTCACAAACTCACGCTTACTTTCTATTCATATTATGGACTCCATAACAGATGTAAATTAAAGGAAAAAGGTATATCTCAGCATATATTATCATGCATTTTTTAACAGACTCTAAACATAATGGGAAACTGATATTCTCTGGGATAGCATTTACATAATTTTAATACCCTTGCAAAATGATGTTCACCTACGTTTTGATTAAAAGAGTCTACAACTGGTTATCATTAGTAACAATCAGTTTCTGCACAGAACCATCGTCTAAGCATGTAATCCTTGCCCCTTTAGATTACATATGCAAACGTGTAAAATAAAAAAATGTAAATATTATACATATATGTCTCTTACTCTCTCTCTCCCTCTGTATATATATATATATATATATATATATATATATATATAGTAAGTTATAAATAAATTATGTATGACAATTATTTTCGTGAGAATTCCTCATGAATAAGCCTGAGGAATTCTCACGAGAATGAAACATGGAATATTCTGTGTAGGTTAATTGCAATATATACTGTTATAACTTACTATCTAGCTCTACCTATGTATTGATCACTGTTGAAGTAAATACCGAACATTTCGTCCAAATTCCCGAGTTTAGCGGTTAGCGTGCTTTTGTTCCGTCAGCCAAGTAATTCGCAAATGTATATTTCGGTCGGCCACACTGAGGATTGAACCTTCCACATTCAGGAGAATATCATTTTCACAATTGATTTTTCCCAGTACACTTACCACTGCGTCAGGGGTCCTTGTGGGCAATCCTAGTACGAATTCTAAGAGCCTTAAATCTACTTTTTATTTCTAGTTGTAAATATCACCATTTATTACTAATTATTACTATATATTAATGCATATATCTCTCTATACTTATTACTTGTATATATTAATGTTTTTTGTCTTTTTTACATGTATATATATATATTCTATTGTATATTATTACTGGTTCCCATATCGTACTGGATTCTATACTAGGTCTCCTTAGCAGTTGGTAATTCCCCAGCATACGTGTTGCTTCTTTAAGTCCTCTTACTCTCCACCATTCCTCTCTGCCTATGATTTCGGAGGTTATATCGACCGAAACATTGTGAAAATAACACTCAAGATGAGAATAGTCACCCGAATAATAATACATATATCCTCATACAAAAAAATTTAGAAACGTAACCCGGAAGTTGTAAAACATATTTCAATGTCATTCCAATAAAAGGTGTACATAATTATTTTAACAATAACCCCCAAAAATGAGTATTTCATGAACTTTATCATTTATTTAAATGATGTAAGTATAAACGTGCCGTATGAAACGCGCGTCTTTTACGGTGTATTTCAGCACTCGATTTTCGTTAATACAACTATTCAACTCACATGCTACAAAATGTAACTACATATATGCATTGCAGCATTTTTTTCAATCGATACTTCCTTCCTTATGTTTTGTGATTTTGATCATAAATCGATTCCCAATCAATGAAACCCATATCTGATGACGCCATCATGTCATCCAATCTTGGCACGGTTCTTCTCGTCCAATCATTCAGACACATCTAATTTGTTATATATTTCAAATACTTAATTATATTTGCTGCTGTTTAATTCTGGCGTTTTGCCATGATAGCTACAGAACCTGACAGTGAATAATTTGCAACTTTTAGTGAACGATTGGCAGTATAGATTTAGATGAAGAAATATCGCACTTAATGTAGGGGTGGTGGCCATCTTTGATTCGGGCAATCTAAATTATTTTACCGATAGATTTTAAAGGGAAGAAACAAAACCTTCGAATACACAAGAAAGGCAGTCTCTACTTTTTTTATATATAAGATAATTTTTAAAATCTTTCTGTATCGATGAAACGTTCCAATTTCGTGTGTCTTCAGAATTTTCTAATACGTTTTGTTTTAATTTCATTTATTCATACAAATTATTATTATTTGTATACGTCGTTACATTTTTTAAGTATACATATTATGAATGCAATATCGGCAAAAAATTACTTGGATAAATTATTATTAAACAAAGCTATGACAACAGAACATCCTTTCATTGTTTGTACCCTCGAGTATATATCTAACACAGACAAAGTTAATCCCCCAATAACCATACCACTCTATATAACAGTGTATAAGATATCAACGGATACAACATCCCGTAAAAACAATGAAAAATATGCCTTTGTCATAGCCGTTATAAAAAATATCCTATCGTCATAGCCCTAATAAAAGATATGCTGTCGTCATAGGCCGAACAAAAAATATGCTGTCGTAATAGCCCTAATAAAAATATTCTGTCGTCAGGGCCCTAATAAAAAGTATGTTTTTTTCATAGCCCTTATAACAATATGCTGTCGTCATAGTTCTAATAAAAATATGCTGTCGTCACACCCCTAATAAAAATATGCTGTCGTCATAGCCCTAATACAAAATGCTTTTGTCACAGCCCTAATAAAATAATATGCTGTCGTACTAGCCCTAATAAAAATATGCTGTCGTCATAGCCCTAATAAAAAATGATTTTGTCTTAGCCCTAATAGAAATATGCTGTCGTCATAGCCCTAATAAAAATATGCTGTCGTCATACCTCTAATAAAAATATGCTGTCGTCACACCCCTAATAAAAATATGCTGTCGTCATAGCCCTAATACAAAATGCTTTTGTCACAGCCCTAATAAAATAATATGCTGTCGTCATAGCCCTAATAAAAATATGCTGTCGTCATAGCCCTAATAAAAAATATGCTTTTGTCATACCCCTATTAAAAATATGTCGTCGTCATAGACCTAATAAAAAATATGCTGTCGTCATAGCCCTATTAAATATATTCTGTAGTCATAGCCCTAATAAAAATATGCTCTAGTCATAGCCCTAATAAAAAATATGATGTCGTCATAACCCTAATAAAATATGCTGTCGTCATAGCAGTAATAAAAAAATGCTTTTGTCATAGCACTAATAAAAAATATGCTGTAATCATAGCTCCAATTAAAATATGCGTTTGTGATTGCCCTGATAAAAATATGCTGTCGTCATAGCCCTAATAAAAATATGCTGTCGTCATATACCTAATAAAAATACGCTGTCGTCCTAACCCTAATAAAAATATGCTGTCGTCATACCTCTAATAAAAATATGCTGTCGTCATAGCCCTAATAAAAAAATTGCTCTCGTCATAGCTCTAATAAAAAAATATGATATCGTAATAGCCCTAACAATAAAATATGCTGTCGTCATAGCCCTAATAAAATATACTTTTGTCATAGCCCTAATAAAAAATATGATTTCGTAATAGCCCTAATAAATGTATGCTGTCGTCATAGCATAATAAAAATATGCTGTCGTATTAGTATTAATAAAAATATGCTGTCGTCATAGCCTTTACAAAAATATGCTATCATCTTAGCCCTTATAAAAAATATGCTGTCGTCATAGCCCTAATAAAAAATGCTGTCGTCATAGCTCTCATAAAAATATGCTGTCGTAATAGCCCTAACAGGAAATATTCTGTCGTAATAGCCCAAAGAAAATATACTTTTGTCATACCCCTAATAAAAATATGATGTCGTAATAGCTCAAATAGAAAACATGCTGTCGTCATATGCCTAATAAAAATATCCTATCGTCAGAGCATTAATTAAAATATGCTGTCGTCATAGCCCTTATAAAATATGCTATCGTCTTAGCCACGATTACACTCTGCTGTCGCCATAGCGCTATTAAAAAAATGCTGTCGTCATAGTCCTAATAAAAAATTTGCTGTCATCATAGCCCTAATAGAAATATGCTATCGTCATAGCCCTAAACAAAAATATGCTGTCGTCACAGCCCTAAAAAAATATGCTGTCGTCATAGCCCTAATAAAAATATGCTGTCGTCATAACTCTAATAAAAATATGCTGTCGTCATAACCGTAAAAAAAATGGTTGTGTCATAGCACACATAAAAAATATGCTGTCGTCATAGCTTCAAATAAAAAATAATCTGTCGTCATAGCTCTACTAAAAATATGCTGTTTTAATAGCCCTAATAAATATATTCTGTAGGCATAGCCCTAATAAAAATATGCTTTTGTCATAGCCTTAATAAAATATGCTGTCGTCATATACCTAATAAAAATCCGCTGTCGTCATAGCCCTAACAAAAAATAAGCTATCCTCATAGCCTTAATAAAAAATAGGCTGTCGTCATAGCCCTAATAAAAAATATGCTGTCCTAATAGCCCTAATAAAAAATGCTGTCGTCATAGCCCTAATAAAAATATCCTATCGTAATAGCCCTACTAAAAATATGCTCTCGTCATAGCCCTTTTAAATATATTCCGCCCTCAAAGCCTAAATAAAAATATGCTGTCGTCATAGCCCTAATAAACACATGCTTTTGTCATAGCCCTTATAAAAATATGCTGTCGTCATAGCTCGAATAAAAAATATGCTGTCGTCATAGCCCTAATAAAAGCATGCTGTCGTCATAGCCCTAATAAAAATATGCATTTTTCATAGCCCTAATAAAAAATATGCTGTCGTCATAGCCCTAATAAAAATATTCTGTCGTCATTGCTCTAATAACAATATGCTTTTGTCGTAGCCCTAATAAAAAATGCTTTCGTCATGGCCCTAATAAAAATATGCTATCGTCATAGCTCTAATAAAAATATGCTGTCCTCATAGCCCTACTAAATATATTCTGTCATCATAGCCATAAATAAAATATGCTGTCGTCATAGCCCTAATAAAAAATATGCTGTCGGCATTGCACTTATAACAATATGCTTTTGTCGTAGCCCTAATAAAAATTCTTTCGTCATGGCCCTAATAAAAATATGCTATCGTCATAGCTCTAATAAAAATATGCTGTCTTCATAGCCCTACTAAATATATTCTTTCATCATAGCCATAAATAAAAATATGCTGTCGTCGTAGCCCTAAGAAAAAATGCTTTTCTCATAGCCCTAATAAAAATATGCTGTCGTCATAGCTCTAATAAAAAAATAGCTGCCGTCATAGCCCTAATAAAAATATGAATTTGCCATAGCCCTAATAAAAATATGACTTCGTCATGGCCCTAATAAAATATGCTGTCGTCATAGCCCTAATAAAATATGCTTTTGTCGTAGTCCTCATAAAAATATGCTATCGTCATACCCTAATAAAATACGCTGTCGTCATAACCCTAATAAAAATATGCTATCGTCATAGCTCTAATAACAAATATTCTGTCCTCATAGCCCTAATAAAATATGCTGTCGTCATAGCTCAAATAAAAAATATTCTATCGTAATAGCCATAATAAAAATATGCTGTCGTCATAGCCCTAATAAAATATACTTTTGTCATAGCCCTAATAAAAATATCTTACTTGTATTTGTACTTGTACTTGAAACGACATTCACCCTGGAGGAGTTGAGTCGGCTTCATGAAGATGCACATCTCGTACCACTGCGGCCCAAGCCCGGCGATCGGAGGCAAGATCCCGAGTGAGCAATAGCTAGCCACGTCTCCAACGAGACAGGCCATAGATGAGCGGGCGCGAAATAAGCTCAGCGTCGGCTTTGATAGTCCCAAGCCACGTTCTTAGCTGGCCACCGACACGTTTTTTACAGCTGGGTAGAGGACGTGGGGAGATGGCCTCGTGGATAAATACCCCCGCATCACAGCGATAGGCATGGCCGAACCATCGAAGGCGTCGGGCCCGCAGTAGGTCAGTAATTGCCTAGAGATTGCAGCGACGCCGGACTTCTTTGTTGGCGACGAAATCCAAGGGACGGACATGTAGAATGCGGCGGAGATTGTAGTGGTCGAAAACTTCTACGCGTTACAGATCCGCTTTCCGTATGGGCCAGGTCTCACATCCATACAAAAGTATTGAGCGGACGAGGGCCTGGTAGATTCGTATTTTTGTCCTCATACGTATTTCAGGCCGTGACCATAATCGCCTTTGGAGTCGACAAAAGGTAGCTCGTGCGGCATTAATGCGCGCTTCAATCTCATGCATGCCTTGACCGGTACCAATGAACGTGCATCCCAGGTATTTGAAGCTATCCGTCTCCTCGAGGTTTTCCCCGTTGAGAGTGACGGAGGACCTTTCTGCTTGGGGGATGCCAGCCGATAGAATCTTCGTCTTGCTGGCATTGATTCTCATGCCGATGGCAGCTGCCTTCTCCTGGATTCGGTTCAGCACCGTCTGTATATCTCTGTAGCTCTCCCCGAGAACCGCAATATCGTCCGCGTAGTCCAAATCGGTAAGATGAAAGTTACGCCCCACCACGACGCCAGGATATCCAGGCAGCGCCTGCTCCATGATCCAATCAATAGCGTAATTGAAAAGGGTGGGCGAGAGCGCGCATCCCTGGCGGACACCACTGCTGACGTTGAAGAAAGAGGAGTCCTGGCCATAACAGCGGACACGCGTGCGAGTCCGATGGTAGTAGACCTTGATCAAGTTGAGTAGCTTCGGGGGGATACCATCTGCTTACATCACTCTCCGGTCGACCGAGTAAAAAGCAGCAGCGAAGTCGATAAAGCATACGATTGTACACTGTTGGTAGCACCAGCGCTGTTCCAAGGCTCGCCTGAGCGTGAATATTTGATCGACGCATCCTGAGCCAGGTCGGAATCCGCATTGGTTACGTCGAGTCCTTCTGTCCCTTTCGTATTGAAACCAATACAATAAATTAAAAAATATCACTACGTAATAGCCCTAATAAAAATATGCTGTCTTCATAGCCCCAATAAAAATATGCTGTCGTATTTCTATTAATTAAAATATGCTGTCGTCATAGCTCTAATAAAAAATATTCTGTCCTCATAGCCGTTATAAAAAATATGCTGTCGTCAAAGCCCTAATAAAAAATGCTGTCGTCATAGCCGTAATAAATATATGATGTCGTCATGGCCCTAATAAAAATATGCTGTCGTCATAGCCCTAATAAAAATATGCTGTCGTCATAGCTCTAACAATAAAATTTGCTGACGCTATATCCCTAATAAAAATATTCTGTGGTCATAGCCCTGATAAAAAATATGCTGTCCTCATAGCCCTGACAAAAATATGCTTTTGTCATAGCCCTCATAAAAAATTTGCTGTCGTCATACCCTAATAAAATTCGCTGTCGTCATAATCCTAAAAAAATATGCTGCCGTCATAACCCTAAAAAAACATGCTGCCGTCATAACCCTAATAAAAATATTCTGTCGTCATAGCTCTAATAAAAAAATATTCTATCCTCATAGCCCTAATCAAAATATCCTGTCGTCATAGCTCTAATAAAAATATCCTATCGTAATAGCCCTAATAAATATATGCTGTCGTCATAGCCCTAACAAAATATACTTTTATCATAGCCCTAATAAAAAATATGATTTCGTAATAGCCCTAATAAAAAATATGCTGTCGTCATAGCCCTAATTAAAATATGATGTCGTATTAGTATTAACAAAAATATTCTGTCGTCATAGCCCTCATAAACAATATGCTATCATCTTAGCCCTAATAAAAATATACTGTCGTCAAAGTCCTAATCAAAAATGCTGTCGTCATAGCTCTAATAAAAATGTTGCTGACGCTATAGCCCTAATAAAAATATGCTGTTGTCATAGCCCTAATAAAAATATGCTGTCGTCATATCCCTAATAAAATATGCTGTCGTCATAGCCCTAATAAAAATATGCTTTATAAAGAATATGCTTTTTTCATAGCTCTAATAAAAATATTCTGTCGTCATAGCCTTAATAAAAATATGCTGTCGTCATAGCCCTAATAAAAATATGCTTTCGTCATAGCCCAAATACAAAATATTCTGTCGTCATAGCCCAAATACAAAATATTCCGTCGTCATTACCCTAATAAAAATGTGCTGTCGTCAAATCCCTAATAAAGAATATGCTGTCGTCATAGCCCTAATAAAAATATGTTGTCGTAATAGACCTAATATAAATATGCTGTCGTCATAGTCCTTACAAAAATATACTTTTGTCATAGCCCTAATAAAAATTTGATGCCGTAATAGCCCTAATAAAAATAGGCTGTCGACACAGTATTAATAAAATTATGCTGTCGTCATATCCCTAATAAAGTATATGCAATCATCTAAGCCCTAATAAAAATATGCTGTCGTCATAGCCCTAATAAAAATGCTGTCGTCATAGCCCTAATAAAAATATGCTGTCCTCATAGCTCTAATAAAATATATGCTGTCGTCATAGCCCTTATTAAAATAGCCCACGTCATTGCTCTAATAAAAATCATCCTGACGTCATAGCCCTAATAAAAATATGCTATTATCATAACCCTTTTAAAAAATATGCTGTCGTCATAGCCCAAATAAAAATATGCTGCCGTCATATCCCTTATAAGAATATTCTGTCGTCATAGCCCTAATAAAAATATGCTGTCGTCATAGCCCAAATAAAAATTATGCTGTCGTAATAGCCCTAAAAATATGCTGTCGTCATAGCCCTAATAAAAATATGCTGTTGTTATAGCTCTAATAAATATTTGCTATCAGCATAGCTCTAATAAAACATATGTTTTCGTCATAGCCCTAATAAAAATATGATGTCGTCATAGCCCTAATAAAAATTTGATGTCTGTATAGCTCTAATAAAAATATGCTGTCGTCATAGCCCTAATAAAAAATGCGCTGTCGTCATAGCCCTAATAAAAAATATGCTGTCATCATAGCCCTAATAAAAATATGCTGTCGTCATAGCCCTAAGAAAAATATTCAGTCGTCATAGCTCTAATGAAAAATATGCTGTTGTCATAGCCCTAATAAAAAATATTATGTTGTCATAGCCCTAATAAAAAGAAGCACATTTGTGATTTTGCTACTCTGCGATGACGTGAATGTGCGATTGTGGAGTAGCTGGCTGATTCAATCGATGATAACTATCACATTTTTATTCACCCCAAACCAGGCATATTTTCACTTGGACGAATAAGCATATTAGTTTGGAAAATGTTTATACTGCTACAATATGGGAGGGTAAAGCAGCGAGATTTATGTTTACATTACATAAATATTTCTTCGCTATTATATCGTCAGATTAACAGCAGGCGAGAAGGAAATCCAAGGTCTGGCAGATCGTAAAAAGGAATTATTATAGTGGAAAATTCTATGGACTTATTCATTGACTAAATGGGACATGCTCTTATCGAATAGGTCGGGCAATTATGACACAAGTGCTATGAGTTGTTAATAACATTCCATATACGTATTAAGTTGTAGACTATTTTACCCTCCTCCGTCTCATATGAGGATACATGGGAAAGATGCACCGGACCATATGTGCAAAAATTGTACCATGCTTAGTGAGTGTTGGCTTTGTAGAAATACAGGTGTTTTAACACTTTAAAGAGTGAGACCACTGTCTTTATAACAGCTTCACAATGTTCTGTTCAAAGTCATAGTTTGCGAATTTTACTCCGACAAGTGTAATCAATTAGATCTGAGGTAAAGTTTTTTTTATTCATGGCGATCAGAAATAGAGAAAGTATCGTGTAATAGTTTAAATAAAGAAGCTTAGTTTAAGTAGAATCATATATCACCATCACATTTCGCTCCTACTCCACTACAGAATAATGAAAACGTTCTAACGTTTTGGCGATTACGTTTGTTTCTCCCATTATCCTGAATTCTAAATCTTACTATATGTTAGATATTTTCATTTTATGAAAATATAACTAGCGTATTTATATTTAATCTAATATATAAAAGGCTCTATACTGTTTGTCTGTTTGTTTGTCTGTCTGTTGCCATATTTTTTAAAATTATCGCCACCGAAACTAAAAGTAACAAAATGGAGCTAGGGGACTCAAATAATATGATTTTTAGCGACCATGTGGGTCTTTAGCTGGTTACAATAATTTTTCATAGTCTAAAATCGGTCACAACGGAAAAAATCGTTATAGCATTTGTGAATTCATCTTGATTAAGTTTTAATCAGTTGCTCTGCGTGTCCTATAGGTACCTTTCTAAGGCTACCGGATTTGAATGCTACTGTTTAAATTTCAATTTCGATTCTCGTAGATGACTCCCAATTTATTTCTTTTTTACTTTGGAAATCACGGCTCTATAATGATATCTACGAAATCAAGACAAATTAAAATATCATATTTTAGCGTATGTTATGACGGGTCAAAGTCGGGCGGCTAATTAACAAAAATTCACTGTGTTTGTCTGACTGTCTGTATGTAGATTTTCAAACTATCTCTATAACTACATATCGCAAAGCAGCACCAAGGGCCTTAAATGATTGGATTTTAATGAACCGTTTCTTATTAGTTGTTAGCCGATAAGAATAGATTTAAAGAGGCAATAAAAAGGTCAGAATTCATACATTTTGTTCATTAATCTTTTTTATTACTTTTAATCAGTTCGTTAACACGTCACGTTCGTACAGATGTAACGAATTCTACAGTTATTTTTTTCGGTTTGGATTCTAGCTGATGGCACCCAAATACTATTTTTTTACTTTGGAAATCACGACTCAATAATAATATATATTAAATATAAAAAAAATAACATATATAAACATGTTATACGCCTTCCCACCCCGCTAGTTTATTTTCAATCCTTACTGTCTCAATAAGTTTAAATATATTTCTGTAATGTAATCGTGTTAATTGCTAATAAAATCGATCTACCTACTCATTTTATAAGCACTAGAGCAAACTACTAGATAATTATAATTAAAATGACATAATAATTACTAATATTACAAAACTAATAACATAGACAATTTTGCTATCGATTTGTTCATCCGTGATTGATATGACAAGGACCATGCTTGATATATGTGTTATTAATAACGAAAAAAACTGTTACGAAAATATTACTTAAATGAAATATAGAGGCGTAATTTAATTACAAAGAGAATTTTAAAAATGCAATATAACATACTTTCTGAATTCTATTATTAGAGTATATGTAAAATAGCTACGAAAATACATTTATTATAAATAATGCTTTACAATGGTCATACCTCGGTTTACAAAAATATATTATTTCTCTACGGGGCGTTGAAAAAGTAATTGCTCCTATTTTTCCTTCGATCGAATGACGCAAACGTGATATCATAGTACATTGTTATGATTGCAAAGTTATGTCTTCAGGACCCACCAGTTTCCTGTCTCTGTTGCAGGTTTCGGAATGTGAGAAGATAAGGCAACACTTTTGGTAGACAAGTGCAGATACCCGTTCTAAATTCTTAATAAATGTGCAAAAATTCATTCTAGAGTAGGAAAAGTCGCTCGTTTTAAAGTAACAACTTCCGCCTGTGTAGCCCTTTCAATTTTTGAATAAAAAAAAAAAAAATGTTTACACCTATCCTAAAATAACACATTTTTATGACTATAGATTTATATGTTATTTAGCCAGTATTCTTTATTTGCACTCTTAATAATGCGGGTCGAAATACTCTTTTGATAAGAAGCATATAGCTCTGAAATAACATGGTGTAAACATGTTTATTCACAATTTTCCATTTAACTATTCCTTACTTTTCAAATCATTTAGTAAATTTACTTACATTCATTCCTCTTTTTTTATTTAATATTATACATATACATATACTTATATACATACATATATATATATATATATATATGCAACTAGATAAATATATGTATATATATATATATATATATATATATATATATATATATATATATATATAGATACTTGTACTTTTTTGTAGATGAGAGTCGGCTGAAGAGAGCCTGAGGCGGACATTAAGAGCAGCCCCCAACTACCGGGCTTGAAACCGTCGGTACCGACTACCGATATAAATGTAAATTCCTGTATGTATTATACTAAAAAATATATATAGATATATATGTATGTATATATATATATATATATATATATATATATATATATATATATATATATACATATGTATTTCGTCCAGAGGAAGTTTCTAAATAAAGACCAAACGTTGATGAACACATAATAAGGTTTGTTCCTTTTTATTTCTTTCTCTCTCTCCCTCTCTCTCTCTCTCTCTAATTAGGAGACGGAATTGTTTTTGTTGAGATAAGTGATTTCAATCATGCTTTTTATTTAAGATTTAAAATATTAAGAACTCCATTTTATTTCAGTATTTAATTTGTGTATTTCTGTTTTATTAAATGCTAGCTTTTTTCTAGTCCAATACCGGCTTCCATCTTATCTCGAAATTACTTATAACGGCACCAACTTACTTTCGGAAGACCCCCCCCATCAGCCTTTTCTTTTATATCGTAAGCTTCTTAAAACGTTACTAGCTTAAGTTCAGAATAAAATCACGATTTTCTTTTAACGGCTAATTAAAAAAAAGGAATGTTTTGAACGCTACTAACTGAATTTCTTTCAATACAGTTTGCAATTTGGAGACGGAATTGTTTTTGTTGAGATAAGTGATTTCAATCATGCTTTTTATTTAAGATTTAAAATATTAACAACTCCATTTTATTTCAGTATTTAATTTGTGTATTTCTGTTTTATTAAATGCTAGCTTCTTTTTTTTCCCCGTACATATGTTTATTTATCTACCGAGTTGATAGCAAAAATTACGAATTATACTCATTTTTAGTTCGTGTGAGGGGAATCTATCACCATACTTTCCCTTAAACACGTCTGTTGGACTTTTATTAAGTACAATACTTAATAGTTTTTTTTTTGTTTTTTTTTTAATGGAGAGTAGAAAACGCATTGTGGATGCGTTATCGGCAGCTCCTGTTACTCTCGCTTCTTCTTATTTGTCCCTCAGTCCTCATTTTTTAAATGAGTGATTTTTCGGACAAAGGGAGAAGAAAAAGCTGTTTTCTAGGTTGGCAGTATTTTTGCGAACAGTTGGCTGAGATGCGGAAATTTTCTGTTTCTATGTCTATCCTTGTAGCCATGTCACTAGTAAGTGTGCTGGAGGTAAACGTTTTGTCTGGGCTGACGTTATCCGCCTGATAGTCAGGGACCCGAACCTTGGATTAACCACTAAGGAGGCTGTCCTATCAGCAGGTGCAAAGTACTGGGGCTGCTGTATTGCCATTTGGTGAATGGATTCTGGACCATGCAGTAGCTTCTGGTGGGGCCTCTCGATGCCATACTAGTGGGTAATTGTTACGGCTTTACCTTATCATTAGCTACAAATAAAAAAAATTCTTCGTTTCTTTTTCTCTCTTAATTTCCCCTCTCTGTCCTGCTCTAAGTAAATCTGTCGACCTAGTCCACAAATTCCAAAATTTCATCATGACAAGTTTCAAGAAAAAATACACGATTAAACCCGGTTCTCCAACTTCCAACGTAGACCCCTACTACCATGTCTCCTTCTCCAACATCAGGGGTCTTCGTTCTAACCTTCCAGAGATTGAAACCCAATTACAGGAGACTAAACCAGACGTTTTATTTTTAAGTGAAACTGGCATTGGACAGACTATTTCCCTAGATGAGTTTGCAATTTCAGGATACTCTAACTTAACTTCTAAATCTGACCCCCAATATCGCCATGGGCATGGAATATGTGCCTATATTAAAGATAGCTTTCCATGTGGGAGGGACATCTCCAGGGAAGATCCTAACTTACCCTATATGTGCTTCCGGGTTGCTTTAGCTCACACTACTGCATTTATATTTACTCTCTATCGCCCACACAACAGCGGAGTTACTATCTTT